>NW_006921664.1:2733534-2735290 GCF_000298275.1 Orycteropus afer afer | reverse complement strand
ATTGCCCCATCTTCCTTCCGAGGAGTGGCTGGTGGGTTTGAACCGCCAGCCTTCTGGTTAGCAGTCAAGTGCCTTAGGCACTAGGCTACCGGAGCTTCTATATATATAGAGAGAGAGAGAGAGAAAGAGAGAGAGAGAGAGAGAGAGAGATTGAGAGAGAGAGAAAGAGAGATTTATCTTAGGAAAATGGCTCACACACTTATAGAAGCTGGCGAATTCAAAGTTCCTGGATCAAACGTCAAGCTGGAGGCTTTTCCCAACTCTTGCAGCCAGAGGCTGAGGACCTCAGAGCTGGCAGGCAGTACACCGGTTGTTGACTCCAATGAATGACGAATCCAAGATCTCTAGGCTGAATGGTGGATTGTTCACTCATGGACAGTTGTAGGCAGCACAACAGAATCCCGATCCACAGAAGAATGTCTCTTCTCCCAGGATGTCCACAGATATACCGGGAGCAGGCCACACCCTAGGGAAACTCCCTTTCAACAGACTGGCTGCTCAAAACATAGTCATCTGATCCCATCATGGGAACAACCACACCACAACAGCTCAAACCACACAGAATTGTGGTCCAGCCGAATAGACACACAGCTCCAACTATCACAAAGGTTGAGTCATCTGTGCATTGCACGTTAATGAGTCTTCCTACAATCCTGGTGCCACATTCTGTTTCATATGGTCCAGTTTATTAGATTATTTGGTTACCATACAGATTGAATAAGTACAGTGAAAGGATATACCTTTTCTGATTTTAAACCACATTTTATCCCCTCATTCTGTTTGAATAATTGCCTCTTGGTTTATGCATAGGTTCCTCATGAGTACAATTAAATGTTCTGGCATTCCCATTCTTTGGAATGTTATTCATAATTTGTTATGATCCATACTGTCAAATGCCTTTGCATAGTTAATAAAACACAGGTAGACATCTTTCTGGTATACTCCACTCTTAGTGAATGTATATACCATATTTTGCTTATCCATTTCTCTGTTGAAGGACATGTTGCTGTTTCCACATTTTGGCTATTGTGAACAGTGCTGCAGTGAACATTTTGTATGTTACTGCTTTCAATTGTTTTGGATATATATTCGTTTGGGTTATATGATAGCTCTATTTTGAATATTTTGAGAAACTGCTAAACTATTTTCCATGTTGTTGTTGTTGCTAGGTACCATTGAGTCATCTCCAACACATAGTGATGCTATGCACAGCAGAACAAAACACTGCCTGATCCAGCGCCAGCTCCACAATCCTTGCTATACTTGAGCCCATTGTTGCAACCACTGTGTCAATCCATCTTGTCAAAGGCCTTCCCCTCCTTTGTGCACCCTCCACCTTACCAAGCATGATATCCTTCTCTAGGGAATGGTCCCTTCTAACAACATGACCAAATTATGTGAGACGAAGTCTGTCCATTCTCGCTTTCAACGAGTATTCTGGCTGCACTTCCTCCAGGACAGACCTTCTTTTAGCAGTCCACAGTACTTTCAGCAGTCTTTGCCAACACTACATAGCTCAAACACATCAATTTTCCTTATTCAATGTCCAGCTCTCACATGCATATGAAGCAATTGAAAATATGGCTTGTGTCAGGTGCACCTTAGTCCTCCTCAAGGAGACATCTTTGCTCTTCAGCACTTGAAAGAGGTTCTTTGCAGCCGATTTGCCCAGTGCTATATGTCGTTGGATGTCCTGACTGCTGCTTCCATTGGTGTCAGTTGTAGAACCAAGTAATGTGAAGTCTTTGACAATTTC
>NW_006921664.1:2732354-2732984 GCF_000298275.1 Orycteropus afer afer | reverse complement strand
ATCCATCTGACATCAGCAATGATATCCCTCATTCCACGTCTTCTTCTGAATCTAGCTTGCATTTCTGGAAGTTCTCTGTTAATATACTGCTGCAATTGTTTTTGAATTATCTTCAAATTATTTTCCATAGTGGTTGCAACATTTACATTCCCACAAAGAATTGATGAGGATTCCAATTTCTCCACATCTTTACATCTTTGCCAACACTTGTTTTACTTTTTTAAAAAATCATAGCCACCTATCAAACCCATTGCTGTTGAATTGATTCCTACTCATATCAACCTTATATGACAGAGTAAAACTGCCCTATAGGTTTTCCAAGGCTATAAATCTTCATAGAAGTGGACTGATACATCTTTGCGCCTCAGAGTGATTAGAATGTTCAAACCATTGACCTTTAGGTTAGTAGTCAAGCACTTAACCACTGTGCCATCAGGGATTCCATAGCTATCTTGTTGTGTTGTTGTTGTTTTTATATGCTGTCAAGTCGATTTTGACTCATAGCGACCCCTCCTTGGGTTTCTGAGGGAGTATTACTATGGAAGTAAATTGCCCCATCTTCCTTCTGAGGAGTGGCTGGTGGGTTTGAACTGCCAGCCTTCTGGTTAGCAGTCAAGTGCCTTAGGCACT
>NW_006921664.1:2716094-2732254 GCF_000298275.1 Orycteropus afer afer | reverse complement strand
GGGTTTGAACTGCCAGCCTTCTGGTTAGCAGTCAAGTGCCTTAGGCACTATGCCACCAGAGCTCCTCCTATAGCTATCTTAGAGGGGGTGAAATGGTTATCTCATTGTGGTTTTGATTTGTATCTTCCTCATGTCTAATGATGAGCATCTTTTCATGTGCTTGATGGTTATTTCTATATATTCAGTAAAATGTCTACTCAAATTTTTTGCCCATTTTTTGAATGGGTTGTTTGTCTTTTTAAAGTTCTGATAGTTCTTTATATATTCTAAATATTGAACTATTATAATTCAGATGGTTTCCAAAAATTTTCTCTCAATCTGTAGACTCTTCCTTTATTTTGTTGATAAAGTCCTTTGATGCATAAAGTTTTTGGTTTTGATGAAGTCTGATTTATCTATTTTATCTTCTGTTGCTCATGCTTTTGGTGTCATATTTATGAATTTATTGTAATAAAACTAGTTATCTAAGCATCACCTTAATGCTTTATTCTAAAAGTTTTATGGCCTTCAATTCTTGTATTTCGATCCTTGATTCATCTTGAGTTAATTTTTGTATATTGTATGAGGTATGTGTAAACTTTCATCCTTCTGCATTAGAAATTCCAATTGTCCCAGGATCATTTTTTAAAGAGTCTATTCTTTTCCCAGTGAATGAACTTAGCATACTTGTCAAAAATCAATTGACCATAGATGTATTTGTGTATCTAATTTGTCTATATGACTCAGTGCGAGCTCTGGTGGTACAGTGCCTAAGGCGTTTGACTGTTAATCAGAAATCTGGCATTTCAATCCCACTAACCACTTCTTGGAAAGAGGATACTGCCTTGGAAACCTAAGGAGGGATCACTATAAGTCACATCTGACTTGATGGCAGTGAGTTTTATGACTTGATGGCAGTGAGGTTTTATTTTTTTGATGTTATATGTCTATTATAATACCAGTACCAGTATGTTTTGATTACAATAGCTTTATAGTATGCTTTGAAATTGAGAAGTTTGAGTCTTACTGCCTTGTTCCTTTTCAAGATTGCTTTAGCTATTCTGGGTCCTTTGCAGTTCCATATAAATTTGAAGATTGTCTTTTACATGTCAGCATGGAAAGCTGTGAAAATGTTGATGATTACTGCATTAAATCTACAGATTGTTTTGGATAGTATGGACATCGTAATTATATTAAGTTTTCAATCCATGAACATGGAATATCCTTTAATTAATTTAGGTATTCTTTAATTTCTTTCAGTAATGTTTTATATTTTTCAGTGTACAAATTTTTCACTTCTCCAGTTAAAATTATTACTAGGTATTTTATTCTGTTAGATATTATTGTAAATGAGGTTGTTTCATTAATGTACTTTTTAGAATACTCATTACTTATAGAAACCTGACTGATCTTTGTGTGTTGACCTTGTACCATGCCACTTTACTGAATTCAGTTATTAGCTCTATAATTTTTTTGTGCATTCATTGGCATTTCCTATATAATGTATTATATAATTTCTCCATTGAATATGATGTTAGTTTTAGGTTTTTCATAAATGCCCTTTATCATATAGAAGATTTTCCCTTCTACTTCTAGTTTGTTGATTTTTTTTTTTTTAATCATGAAATGATATTGGGTTTTGTCAGCTGCTTTTTCTGCATTAACTGAGATGATCATATATTTTTTCCTTTCTTTTAAATTAATGTGATGCATTGAATGATCTAGTATTGAAATACCTTTGCATTCATGAGATAAACATCACTTAATTGTGGTACATAATCCTTTTAATATGCATTTGGCTTCAATTTAGTGGTATTTTACTGAGGATCTATACTCATAAGGGATGTTGGCCTGCAGTTTTCTTTTTGTGCTTTTATCTGGCCTTTATATCAGGGTAATACTAATGTCATATAATGGGTTAAGAAGCATTCTCTTCTCTTCCATTTTATAGAAAAATGTAAGAAAGATTGGAATAATTTTTTCTATAAATGTTTGGTAGAATTCCCCAGTAAAGCCAACTGGCCTAGGACTTCTCTTTGTTGAAAGAATTGTAATTATTGACTTAATCTTGTTGTTATGAGTTTGTTGAGCTCTTCTACTTCTTATGAGTCAGTGTAAGAAGTCTGTGTGTTTTTAGGAATCTGTCTTGGTAAAAATCTTCAATTTCCTCATCTTTGGCTTTGGTGGTTGGCATGTAAATTTGAAAATAGTAGTATTAACTTGCTTTTCTTGTAGGAATATGGATATTATTCTATCACTGACAGCACTGTACTTCAGGAGAGATCTTGAAACATTCTTTGTGATGATGAATGCCACGCCTCTTCAATTCGTCATTCCCAGCTTGGTAGATCATATGGTTATCTGATTCAAAATGGCCAAAACTGGTCCATTTCAGCTCACTAATGCCTAGGATATCAATCTTTATGCATTCCATTTATTTTTTGACAACTTCCAATTTTCATAGATTCATACTTCATACATTCCATGTTCCAATTATTAATGGATGTTTGCAGCTGTTTCTTCTCATATTGAGTCATGCCACTTCAGCAAATGGAGGCCCCCAAAACTCTACTTTATCCATATTATTAAGGTAGGCTCTACTCTGATGAGGCAGCTCTTTCCCAGTCATATTTTGAGTGCCTTCTGACCTGAGGGGCTCATCTTCTGGCACTGTATCGGACAATATTTTAGGGCTATTCATAAAATTTTCCAGTAATATATCAGACAGTGTTTCACTACTATTCGTCAGGTTTTCAATGCCCAGTTCTTTGAGAAGTGGATGGCCTTTTCCTTCTTCTGAGTTGGTCTCAGTCTGAAAGCTCCACCGAAGCCAGTACATCATGGGCACCCCTGCTGGCACAGCCTCCAGCCTCACAGCAATGTGCAAGCCACCACAGTATGACAAACTGACAGACAAGTTCATCTCCCTTAGCTGTTCCAACCACTCTGCTCACTTCCTGGGCTTACCTCCACCTGTTCCAGCCAGCCCTGTTTGCCACTGATTGCTGCAAAAGCATTTGATTATGTGGATCACAACAAATTATGTATAACATTGAGAAGAATGGGAATTCCAGGACACTTAATTGTGCTCATGAGGAACTTGTACTTAGACCAGAATATTGTTGTTTGAACAGAAGCAGGGGACACTGTACGGTTTAAAATCAAGAAGGGAGAGCATCAGGGTTGTACCCTTTCACCATACTTATTCAATCTGTATTCTGAACAAATAATCTGAGAAGCTGGATATATGAAGGTGAACATAGTATTAGGATTGGAGGAAGACTCATTAACAACCTGTATTATGCAGACAACACAGCTTTGCTTGCTGAAAGTGAGGATGACTTGAAACCCTTACTAATGAACGTGTCTTTTACCAAGACTACAGTCTGCAATATGGATTACACCTCAATATGAAGAATGTATCTTTTTACCAAGACAGATTCCTAAAAAACACACAAACTCAATATAAAGAAAACGAAAGTCTTCACAACGGGACCAATAAGCAGCATCACGATAAATGGAGAAAAGACTGAAGTTGTCAAAGACTTCATATTACTTGGTTCTACAATCAACACAAATGTAAGCAGCAGTCAAGATATCAGACATCCTATGTCATTGGGCAAATCTGCTGCAAAGGACCTCTTTCATGTGCTGAGGAGCAAAAATGTTTCCTTGAAGATTAAGTTGCGCTGATGCAAGCCACGTTATTTTCACTTGCCTCATATGCATGTGAAAGGTGGACATTGAAAAAGGAAGACCAAAGAAGAGTCAATGCTTTTGAGCTGTGGTGTTGAAGAATGCTGAAAATACAATGGATACTAAAAGAATTAACGCATCTGTCCCGGAAGAGGTGCAGCCAGAATGCTCCTTGAAAGCAAGAATGGCCATACTTTGTCTCATCTACTTTGGTCATGTTGTAAGAAGGGACCATTCCCTGGAGAAAGATACCATGCTTGGCAAAGTGGAGGAACAACAAAAAAGGGGAAGTGCCTCAACGAGATGGATTGACACTGTGGCTGCAACGATGGGCTTGGGTATAGCAAATATCACGGGCCTGCACAGAACTGGGCAGTGTTTTGTTCTGCTGCACGTGAGGTCTCTATGAGTCTGAAATGACTAAAAAGCACCTAACAACAACAACAACAACAGGAATCTGTCCATTTTATCTAGGTTATCTAACTTGTTAGTATAAAATTATTCATAGTATTCTCTTATTATCCTTTTATTTCTGTAGGATTAGTCTTAATGACTCCACTTTTATTTTTTATTTTATATACTTGCATATTCTTTCTTTTTGTCAGTCTAGCTAAAGGTTTGTAAATTTTATTGTTTTCAAAAAACAAATATTTTTTTTATTCTCTTTTTTTTTGTTTTGTTTTCTATTATCTATATCATTTCTGCTTTGATTTTTGTTTTCTATTATCTATATCAAATCTCTGCTTTGATTTTTGTTATTACCTTCCTCTGGTGGCTTTGGGTAACTTTGGGCTAGGTTTGTTCTTCTTAATCTAGGTCCTCAATATTTAAAAATTATATTATTGGTTTGAAATATTTCTTCCTTTTTAATATAGACATTACCACTATACATTTCCTTCTGAGCACTGTCTTCACTGCATCTCATAAATTTTCAATTTTTTGCTATTATATTTATTTAAGACTAAGTATTTCCTGATTTAGCTTCTTTGACTCATTTATTGGTTATTCTATATTTTTAAATTTTCACTTATGTGTGTATTTTCCAGTTATCCTTCTGTTACTAATTTCTGGTTTCATTTCAATGTAGTCAGAGTGGATGCTTTATATTTCACCCTTTTAAAATTTGAGACTTGTTTGTTACCTAACATATGGTTTATCCTGGAGAAGGAACTGTCTGCACTTGAGAAGAATGTGTATTGTTCTGATGTTGAGGGGCGTGTTTTATGTCTTTTAGGTCTAGTTGGTTTATAGTGCTGTTTAAATCTTCTATTTCTATTTTGGCCTTCTTTCTAGATGATCTGTACATTATTAAAGGTGGTGTGTTACTGTATATCTATCTATTTTTCCTTTCAATTCTGTTATATTTTCTTTAAATATTTTTGGACTCTGATGTTAAGTGTATATCTACTTTAAATAGTATGTCTTCTTGATGAATTGACCCTTTTATCATTATATAAAGTCCCTCTTTTGTTTTATTTATTTTATTTAAAGTCTATTTTTTCATGATATTAAAATTGCTACTTCAGCTCTCTTGCTTTTTGGTTACTATTTGCATGGGATATTTTCCATCCTTTCACTTTTAACTTATTTGTGACTTTGGGCCCAAGATATTTCTCTTGTAGACAGCATGTAGTTGGATCATTCTTCTTTTTTTAAAATCCATTATTCCAGTCTCTGCCTTTTGATTAAAGCATTTAGTCCATTTACATTAATGATTATTACCAATAGGGAAGACTCATTTCTGCCACTTTGTTATTCAGGATTATTTTGTGTATTTATATCTTCTTGTCTTCATTTCCTCCATTATAACCAACTTTTGTCTTTGTTGATTTTGTGTATGGAAACATTTTGGTTCTTTTCTCCTTGGCTTTTGTGTATGTTTACATTTTCTTTGTGTTTACTTACCATGAGGATTGCATGTAATAGCTTATGTTTATAAAAATGTAGTTTAAATTGATGCTAACTGAACTTTGGGAGCTCTGGTGGCATAGTGCGTAAGGCATTTGACTGCTAACCAGAAGGCTGGCAGTTCAAACTCACCAGCCACTCTTCAGAAGGAAGACTGGACAATTTACTTCCCTAGAGATGCCACCTCAGAAACCCAAGGAAGTTCTACTTCTCTTTTCAATTTTGTTAAAATCTGATTTATGTATTTTGGGACTCTTTCACTGGGCGTGTAAATATTTATTATGGTTATGTCCTCTTATTCAATTGATCTTTTAATCATTATATAATGTCCTTCTTTTCCTCTTATGGTAGTGTTTGTCATAAAGTATATTTTATCAGAAATTAACATTGCCACTCCTGCTGTTTTTTGATTGCCATTTGCTTGATATATCTTTTTCCAACCTCTAATTTTTAGTTTATTTTTGTCTTTATGTCTAAGGTGAGTCTCTTTTAGACAGAACATTGATAGGTCATATTTTCTGATCCACTCTGCAACTTTCCATCTCTTGAGTGGAATTTAATTTAATCTGTTTATATTCAGTGTAATTATAGATAAGTATGAATTTATCGATGCCATTTTGTTATGTGTTTTTTTGTGGTGTTGCTGATTTCCTTGTTAGATATAATTTTCTGTGCTGAACTTATTTTGCTAATGTATTTTGTTATCATTTCCTTTGTTGCTAATGTTTTAGTATTTGCTAAATATTTTTGCCTCTCTTTTTTATTTTGTTGCAAATGTTTATTATTTTTCTTTGAGGTTACCCTGTGATTTATAGTTTTTCTCCCATGTGTATAGCAGTCTGTTCTATCTCACAGTTGTTTTGACTTCCTCACCATTTGGAAATTCTGTTCTTACACTATTTATTCCCTCTTTTCGGTTTGTAGTTGTCCCTATTTACCAACTGATGTCTCTGGTTCCTTGTTTTAAGTCTTGTAAAGTAATTTTACTTTGGATACTTCTATAATTGGTTGGGAGCTCTCATAACGTAGTGCCTAAGGCACTTGACTGCTAATCAGGAGGCTGGTGGTTCAAACCCACCAGCCACTCTTCAGAAGGAAGATGGGGCAATCTACTTCCGGAGCGATACTGTCTCAGAAACCCAAGGAGGGGTCGCTATGAGTCGGGGCCGACTCAATGGCATATAACAACAACAACAACAACAACATAATTGGTTAGTTTCTGGGTTATATCATTATGTGTATTAATCATTGGTTGTTGTCCATTATTGTTGGTTGTCTGTCAGAAGGACTTCCTTTGGCATCTCTTGTAAGTTTGGTCTGGTTTTAATGAAATCCTTTAGTTTCTGTTTATATGGAAATGTTCTAATTTCATCATCATATAGAGGGACAATTTTATGGGATATATTATTCTTAAAGGAACTCTGGTGGTGTAGGGCCTAAGGCATAGCCAGAAGGGTGGTGGTTCAAATTCACCAGCCACTCCACAAAGGAAGAGGGGACAATAGACATTCTTAAATATTTACTACCTAGAAAACCCAATGGGAGTTGCTATGATTTGAAACGGACTTGATGGCAGTGAGTTTTGGTTTATATAATTCTTGGTTAGAATTTTTTTTTTCTTTCAGGGTTTATATGTATCATCCCATTACTTGCCTGTGTGATTTCTGCTGAGAAATCAGAGCTTAGCTTTATTGGTTCCCCTTTGTAGGTAATTTTTTTGTTTTTCTTGTGCTGCTTTCAGAATTCTGCCTTTGTCTTTAGTTTTGCTGAATTTGATTATTATATGCCTTAGTGAATTTCTTTTGGGGTCTGTTGTATTTGGTGTTCACTGAACTTCTTGAATGGATATCTTCTCGTCTTTCGTCACATTAGGGAAATTCTCTTCCAACAAATCTTCAACAATTTTCTCTGTGGTGTTTTGTTTTTTTTCCCCTCTCTTCCTATTTTGGAATTCTGATTATATGTAGGTTATTCCTTTTGAGAATATCTGACATGACTCCTCAAATTTCTTCTTTTTATTTTGATCTTTTTTTCTAATTGAACCCTTGACAAAATAGTATTGAGGTATTTGTCTTCAGTCTCATTGATTTTGCCTTCCATTGATTTGATTCTACCCCTTTGCCCTTTCAATGTGTTATCTTTTTCTGAAATATTAGTATTAATCTTCTGGATTTCTATTTGTTGTTTCTGTATGATTTCTAATTTCTATTTTTTTGTTTATACTGTCAATTTGTTCTTCTATTGTTTCCTTAAATTGTTCTAGTTTTTTTATTCTGTGTTTTCCAGAATTTTGTCAGTGTTTTTCGTGATTTTGTCAGTGTTTTCCTTGATCCATATCTCAATCCATTGAAGGTACCTAAATATAATTCTTTTAAATTCCTTATTAAGAAGTTCCAATGCTGCTTCTTCCTCAGGGATGTTTTCTAGGTCTGTATCCTGGTCCCTTGTTTGTACTACTTTATCTGGCTTCTTTGTTTGGACTGTAATGGTCTGGTGTCACCGACACATTGTGATCTTGTTGTATTTATGTTTAATTTGTGGTGTATGTTGGTGTGATTCACTCTTGATTTTTTTTTGTTCTTTATTTTGTTTTGGTATATCTGTGTGAAGAGGGTATTGTGCTCCTCTATTCACTAGTTGGTAGCAGTTAGGCATTCACCATCTCTCTCTTGGTGAGTGTAATAGAGAATGAGAGTGTATGCTGTTCATAAAGAGCAGTTGCGGGTGAGTTGAGCTGGAATTGGCCACTGTCTGTCATTGGTCATTTGGTGCAAAAGCAAGTGGTGCCCTCACTAGGAGGGTGGGGCTGCAGGAGGTGCAGGTATGGATGGGTTGTGTGTTTGGTTGCTGCTTGCCACTCAGACAATAAACAAACAAACAAATAAAAACTGCCAAAAAAATAAAAACAAGAGAACAAGAAACTCAAGCTACATAAAAAAGGAACAAATGCCAAAAAAAGGCAATAAAAGAGAATATAAATTTTTAAAATGCATTTTACTTAAACATAATTTATGTACAATGAAATGCACAAATCTAAAGTGACATGGGTCAATGCATTTTTTTGTTTTGTTTTGTTTTGTTTTGTTTTGCAGTGTTCCCTCCCTTCCCCTTCCGCCCCTGGCAACCAACAAAGAAATTTTCCCTCCATATATAAAACTTTCCTTGACCCTCCACAACAACAAACTAATACTATATTTGTCCTTCTGTGATTGACTTATTTCACTCAGCATAATATCCTCCAAGTTCATCCATGTTATGTGGTGTTTTGCAGACTCTACATTATTCTTTAGTGCTGCATAGCATTCCAGTGTGTGTATGTGCCATAGTTTGGTCATCCACTCTTCTGCTGGTGGGCACTTAGGTTGTTTCCATCTTTTTGCTATTGTATATAGTGCTGTGATGAGATCATGAATGTTCATGTATCTGTTCCTATGCTGGTTCTCACCTCTCTAGCATATATACCTAGTAATGGGAATGCTGGGTCAAATGGTATTTCCAATTCCAACTTTTTTCTGTCAGTCTTAAAGATAAGTCCCTTGTCAGATATGTAATTATCAGCAAATATGAATTTGTTGCTGTCATTTTTGTCATGTGCTTTTTCATTGTGTCGATTTCTTTTTTCCATATAATTTTCTATGATGAGCTCATTTTGTTTATGAATCATGTTATCACTTCCTTCATTGCTATTGTTTTAGTATTTGCTGACTATTTATGCTGATTCTCTTTTTTATTTTAATGTGAAAGTTTATAATTTTTCTTTGAGGTTACCCTGTGATTTATAGTTTTCTTCCCAAGTTTAGAACAGTCCATTCTCTCTTGTAGTTGTCTTGACTTCCTTAATGAAAATATAAATTTTAAAAATATATTAAACAAGACAAAAGAAATATAATGAGAAAAAGAGAAAAAGAACACATATATCTGGGTAGGTGGGCAATGAAAGAAAAGAGTAAGAGTAAAATAGTAGTAAAGAAAAAATGGAAAAACTGCAAAAGAAAAAGCAAGATATGGGAAGAACCAAAGAAGAAAAAGAAAAAAGAAGGGAACCAGAAAAAGGGAAGAGGAACAATAACAACAACAAAGAAACAAGAACCAAGGAAGGAAAAGGGAAATAAATAAATAAATAAAAAGGAAGAAAGGAGGAAGATAAAAAGAATAATTTAAAAACAAAACTTTGGGCCTGGGGTGGGTCAGGGCACCCAAACTCTGTCAAGGCACAGACTAGGGTGGAATTCCTACTGGTAAAGAAGGTGGGTGGAGGCAAAGGATGGCAATACCTTTCCTCTGTTCACCAAGAGGTTGTGGGGTATACAAATAACAAGAGGAATATTTCACTTTTCTTGTCTTCAGCCTCTAGTGTGGTTGCCCATGCTGTCCTTGGCAAGTGGAGCCTATTCTTTGGTCACTGTCCAGGTCAATACACTACTCACATATATTCAAAATGGCCACACCACTTGCAAATATTCAAAATGGCTGTGCCCTCAGTACAGCTGGTAGTCACTGGCTCCTTCTGTCTCCTTACTATTTTAATTTAGGTTCTTCTACTGTTGTTGTTATTAGGAGGTGTCCAGTAGGCTCTGACTCATAGAGACCCTATGTACAACTGAACAAAACACTGCCCGGTCTTGTGCCAATTCTACTACTAGTTGGTATTTAACCCATTTCTTTATGCTTTTCTTCATAGCTCAGGGTTCCAGGATTTTCTTCTGTATCATTGTAAATTGGTTTCTCATTGTTTTGTTCCAGAGGGTCTGTGTAGCATGTGTGTTTATTCTGCCATATTGCCAGAAGTTTTTTTTGCATGTTTGTTTGATGGTGTCCTACATCCCTTAGCCTATGATTAGTAGTCTTGAACCTTTTCTCTTGTTGCTCTTCAGACTCTATAATTTCTATTTATCCCTAGATTGCTGACTTTATCTTCTGCCAGCTCAAATTTGCTGTCAAATCCTTGTGTTCAATTTTTATTTCAGTTATGTTTTCAGTGCCGGTATTTAAGCTTGGTTTGTTTTTTTAAATCATGTTTATTTCTTAATTTATATTTTTATTTATACATAATTTTCCTGATCTCCTCTATTTATTTATTTATTTATATTTCAAAAGAATTATTATACTTTGGGTGCAAATTTACAGAGCAAATTTGTTTTACACTCAACAGTTCATGCACATTTGATTTCATGCCCTGATTACTATCCCCAACCACAACAAACTCTCCTCCCCTTCTGTCCCTGTGATTACCTCCTCCCTGTACCCTTCTTAACTATGCATTCCTGTCTGTCCAGCTTTCACTCTGTGTGAATGCTGTCCCTCCAGTGTCTCATGGCTGATTTCTCTAAGGTGGGTGCATCACCCTGGGGTAGGTGTTCTGCATGTAGCTCTTTCTATTGTTGGACTGAGTTCTAATCCATGGGAACGAGTCCATTTCTAGGGCCAAAGTGTAACCCAGGGCTATAGTCTCAGGGCTTCCACCAGACTCTGTCTGACCAGTAATTCTGGTCAGATAATTTTTCTGTTTTCAAATTTTGTCTCAAATTTCATCCCCCCACACTCTATCCAGGATCTTTAGTTTTGATTTCTTTTTGAGTGGTTGGCATTGGTAGCTGGGCACCATCTTATTCTGGTCTCGGGGTCATGAAAGGTGAAGTCCTCGTGGTCCATCTTATCCTTAGATTAATTGTTTCCAGATGTCTTTGATTTTCTTCACTCTTCTTTGCTTCAGATGAGAGGAGACCAATAGTTGCATTTTAGATAGCTATTGGAAAGCTTTTAAGATCCCTGTCCTACTCACCAAAGTAGTCTGTAGAACAAAATTTTTATGTACGATATTGTGCCAATTGAGTATGTTGTTCCCTGAGGCTATGGCCCTGAGTCAGCACGCCCCGTGATTCTCTCTCTCAAGATATTTGGTTGTTTCTAAGAAGTTACTCTATCTCTTCCTTCTGTTGCTTGTGTAATGTATGTGGCTAATTTTGTAGTGCAAGTGCATATGCAAGACTACCTTCAGCCAAATCTATACATGGTCTAGGGTATGTTCCTGTTCTCTGACTGCTATCTGATTTTCTCCCCTGTCTATGTATTTACCCGTAGCCTTGTGTCTAGTATTAGTGGTAATGCAGTATTGTGCATATTTGCCTCTGTTGTCAGTATCTTATGTGTATGTTTCAGTGTCCTTCCTTTCCCCAATGTCATCATGCTAGTCACAGACCCTTTTGATTCTGTCCTTCCCCTCACCCAAATCAACTTGTGGCACCCAACTAATCCAAAATTTTCACTCTCCTTTCCTCCCATTCCCTGTAACCAACAAAGTGAATTTCCTTCCCTAAGTAAACCTTTCCTTGACTTTTTACAATAATTGGCTTATACAACATTTGTCTTTCTGCGATTGACTTTTTTCACGCAGCATAATATCCTCCAAATTCATCCATGTTGGGAGATGATTCATGTATTTTTCATTATTCTTTAATGGTATTCCATTGTGTGAATGTGTCATGTTTGGTTATCCATTTATCTGTTGATGGGCAGTTAGGTTATTTCTATCTCTTCGCTACAGTGAATTGTGCTGCTGTGAACATGGGTGTGCAGATGTCTGTTCATGTACTCTCACCTCTTTAGGATAGATTCTTAGTAATGGAATTTCTGGTTCAAATGCTATTTCTATTTTAAGATTTTTAAGTAAATGCCATACAATTTTCCACAAAGGTTGTTCTATTTTACAATCCCACCAGCAGTGTCTGAGTGTTCCAATCTCTCTGCAACCTCACCAGCATTTGTTATTTTCTGTCTTCTTGGACTTTGCTACTATTACTGGGGTGAGATGATATCTCATCATTATTTTGATTTGCATCTCTCTAATTGCTAATGATTGTGAGCATTTCCTCATGTGTTTGTCGGCTGCCAGAATATTATGTTTAGTGAAGCATCTGTTCATGTCCCTTGCCCGTTATTGAATTGGGTTGTTTGTCTTTTTGGTGTTGAGGTGTTGAAGTTTTCTATAAATTTTGGAGATAGGTCGTTTGTTAGATATGTCATAGGTAAGTATTTTCTCCCAATCTGTAGGTTCTCATTTTACCATTTTGGAGAAGTCTTTCAATGTGCATAAGAATTTAATATGTAAAAGGTCCCATTCATCTAGTTTCTCTTCCACCATTTGTGCATTCTGGGTTATGTTTTGCCCCTATTTTATTTCTGATGAGCTTTATAGTTCTGGATTTTACATTTAAGCCTTTGATCCAATTTGAGTTGTTTTTGTGTATGAGGTGAGGTCTTATTTCATTTTTCTACAAGTAGGTATCCAATTTTGCCAGCACCATTTGTTAAAAAGGTTTTCTCTCCCCCATTTAATGAGTTTTGTTCCTTTGTCAAAGATTAGATGTCCAAAGATGGATGAGTGCTTTTCTGGGTTTTTGATTCCATGCCATTGGTCTGCCTGTCTGTCATTGTACCAATACCACACTGTTTTAGCTACTATAGCTGTATAGTAGGTTTTGAGATTCAGGAATGTGAGATCTCCTACTTTGTTTTGCTTCTCCAGCAGTGTTTTGTTTATCCAAGGTCTCTTTACTTTTCATATGATATTAATAATTGGTTTTTCCATATCCTTAGAAAGTATTGATGATGTCTGAATTGGCATTGCATTGAATGTGTAGATTGCTTCGGGTGATATTGACATTTTCACAATATTCAGTCTTCCTATCCATGAACAAGGTATATTTTCTCAGTTGTGTAGATGCTTTGTAGTTTCTTATAGTAGTGTTTTTAGTTTTTTTGGTATAGGCCTTTTGTCTCTCTGGTAAGATTTATTCCTAAATATTTTTATCCTTTTGATGGATATTGTAGATGGTATTGTTTTCCTTATTTCCTTTTCAGAGGCCTCTTTGTTGATGTGGAGGAATCCAACTGATTTTTGTATGTTGACCTTGTATCCTGTCACTTTGCTGAACCTTTGTATTAGTTCCAGTATTTTTTTTGCTGAGTCTCTTGGGTTTTCTACATATAGGATCATGCCATCTGCAAATAGAGATAGCTTTACTTCCTCTTTGCTTATTTGGATGTCTTTCTTGCCTTATTGCCTTGGCTAAGACTTCTAATACAATGTTAAATAGAAATGATGATAGAGGGCATCCTTTTCTGGTTCCTGTTTGCAAGGGGAAAGTTTTGAGTCTTTCTCCATTAACAATAATGTTGACTGTTGGCTTTGTGTATATGCTCTGTATTATGTTGAGAATTTTCCTTTCTGTCCCTACTTTGCTGAGAGTTCAGAACAGGAATAGGTGTTGGATTTATTGAATATCTTTTCTGTATCCATTGATATAATCATATATTTTTTCTTTTGTTTTGTTTATGTGGTGGATTAGATTGATTCTTTTTCTGATGTTGAACCATTCTTGTATACCTAGTATGAATCCCACTTGGTCATGATGTATTATTTTTTTGATATGTTCCTGGATTCCGTTGGCTAGGATTTTCTTGAATATTTTCGTGTCTTTATTCTTGAGGGATATTGGTCTGTAGTGTTCCTTTTTAGTGGTGTCTTTCCCTGTTTTTGTTATCAGTGTTATGTTTGCTTCATAGAATGTATTTGGGAATATGCCATCTTTTTCTATGTCCTGGAATAGTTTGAGTAGCACAGGTGTCAACTCTTTCCTGAATGTTTGGTAAAATTCTCTCAAGTGAAGGTGTCTGGGTCAGGACTCTTTTTTGAGTGTGTGTGTGAGAAGTTTTTTTGTGACCTGCTCAATTTTTTCATTTCTTATGGGTCTGTTCAAGTATTCTCTCTCTGATTGGGATAGTTTAGGTAGGTCTTGTGTTTGGAAAAACTTGTCCATCTCTTCTAGGTTCTCAAATCTGTTGGAGTACAGTTCTTCTTAATATTCTGTTATTATCTTTTTTATTTCAGTTGGTTCTGTTGTGTTGTCACCCTTTTTGTTAATTATTTATATTATTTACATCTTTTATTTTTTTTCTTTGTTAAATTTGCCAATGGTTTGTTAATTTTATTGATCTTTTCAAAGAATCAGCTTCTTGTTTTATTGATTTTCTCTATTGTTTTTTGTTTTCTGCTTCATTTATTTCTGCTCTGATCTTTATTTCCTTACTTCTGGATACTGCAGGTTTCTTTTGTTGCTCTTTTTCTAATGTTAGAGTTGTTGAGTTAAAGTGTTGATTTTGATTCTTTCCTCTTTTTGATATGTACATTTGTTGCTATAAATTGACCTCCTTGTACTGCTTTCACTGTGTCGCAAAGGTTTTGGTAAATTATATCTTCATTCTCATTTGTCTCTAGGAATTTATTATTATTATTATTATTCCACAGTTTATTTCTTCTGCTATCCAGTAGTTTTTGAGCAGTGTATCATTCAGTTTCCACAAATTTGATAGTTTTCCTTTATCTTCCTAGTATTGATTTCTCATATTATAGCATTGTAATCCAAGAAGATGCTTTATAGTATTTCAATGTTTTTCAAATTATTGACATTTGTTTTGTGTTTTACCATATGGTCTAATATGGAGAATGATCTATATGCACTGGAGAAGAATGTGTATTGTGCTTTTGTTGGGTGCAGTGCTCTGTATATGTCTATGAGGTCAAGCTAGTTGATTGTGTTGTTGAGTTCTTCTGTAACTTTGTTGAATGTTTTTGTAGTTGTTCTGTCCCTCTTTGAAAGTTGTGTGTTAAAGTCTCCTATTACTATTGTAAAGTTGTCTATTTATCCTTTCAGTTCAATTAATATTTGTATTACATATTTTGGAGCACTTCTTCTTCTTCTTCTTTTTTTATTTGTGATTTGGGTGAAAGTTTACAGAGCAAATTAACTTCCCATACTGCAGTTCATGTACACGTTGCCTCATGACATTGACTACAATTTACCACAATGCAACATCTCCCTGCCAACTTCCTTCCCATAGTTACCTCTTCCCTGTTTCCTTTCCTCCATGCACTCCTGCCCCCTGAACTGTCTCCCTGTGCATACACAGCCCTTCTATTCTCCTGTGATTATTCTCTCCAAGGAGTGTATCTACCTAATTTAAATGTTCAGTTCATATGCCTGTCTTTTGTTTGGCTGAAAGCCAAAGGAGTGGGTTCAATTCCAGACCTGCAGGGCAGCTAGGAGCCATTGTCTCAATGGTTCCATCAGGCTCTATCAGACAAGCAAACCTAGTCACTTTTTTTTTTCCCAAATGATTTTGAGTTTTGTTCCACATTGTTCTCCCACTCTATCCAGGATTTCCTACATAGATACCCCTGCTAGTGGTTACCAGGCACCATTTAGTTCTTCTAGTCTCATAGTCATATAGGCTGAGGATCACATGGTGTACTAGTTGCTTGGACTAGTTGTTTTGTATTTGGAGCATTTTTCATTGGGTGTACAGATATTTATTATGGTAGTGTCTTGTTGGTCAAATAACCCCTTTAGCATCCTATTGTGTCCTTCTTTGTCCGTTATGCTGTTTTTCACCTTGAAGCCTCTTTTATCAGAAATTAATATTGCTACTCCTGCTTTTTTTTGGTTGCCATTAGCTTGGTATGTATTTTTTTCCAACCCTTAATTCAATTTGTTTTTATCTTTGTGTCTATGGAGGGT
>NW_006921664.1:2712791-2715994 GCF_000298275.1 Orycteropus afer afer | reverse complement strand
GGTTGCCATTAGCTTGGTATGTATTTTTTTCCAACCCTTAATTCAATTTGTTTTTATCTTTGTGTCTAAGGTGGGTTTCTTGTAGGTGGCATATTAATTAGTCTTGTTTTCTTATCCAGTCTGCCAGTCTCTTTCTCTTGACTGGTGCATTTAGTCCATTCCCATTGAGTATAATTAGTGATAGGTATGACTTCATTGCTGTCATTCTATTTTTTATTTTATTGTGTTGTTGGTGATTTCTTCATTACAAATATTTTTCTGTGCTGAGCTCATTTTGTTATCAAGTATTTCTTCCCATTTCATCTTTATTGTTGATTTCATGCTTAGTAAACCTATGTGGTTTTTTTCTTTCTGAGTTTGCTTAGAAGGATTGTTAATTTTCTTTGTGGTTACCCTGAAGCAAATTCTTATCTCCCTTAGTTTTCATCAAAACAAATAGAGGGAATAAAAGTTTTAATTACAAAACTTCCAAATGGAGAGGAAGAGAGGACAATGTCCTTACACAACTGACTGTTGAAAACTAAATCAAACCAAAAACACCAACTCACTGCTGTGGAGTTGGATCTGACTCATCCTGACCCTTCCTTGGGTTTCTGAGGCAGTATCACTACAGAAGTAGATGGTCCAATCTTCCTTCTGAGGAGTGGCTGGTGGGCTTGAACTGCCAGCCTTCTGGTTAGCAGTCAAATGCCATAGGCACTAGGCTACCTGAACTCTCAAAAAGCTCAAGGAAAACATAAACAGAAATAACAAGAAGACAGACAGTACACTGGAAGAATTCATGAAAATAATTCAAGAATACAATAACAAGATAAATCCACAATTAGAATATATACGAAAACAGCACTTAGAAATTCAGAAGATGTACACTAAAATTACAGAGATAGATAACACTGTGGAAGGACAAAAGAGTAGGATAGAACTGGCTGAAGAATTCATTTCCCAACTAAAAGACAAATCCCTTGACACCAGCCTGCATGAAGAAAAATCAGAACAAAGACTTAAAAGAAATGATGAGAACCTAAATGTTATATGGGATGAGATGAAAAGAAAAAACATAAGACTCACTGGAATACCAGAACAAGAGGAGACAAAAAAGGAAAAAAAAAAAAAAAACTGAGGAACTTGTCAAATATTTGCTAAAAAGAGAACTCCAACTTGACAGCAGTGAGAGTTATATATATATACACCTTCTGGATTCCTTCTCAGATAGTTCTATTGCTTGTTTTTTTTTTCCATGATAAGATTATTCTTTAGCCTGGGCTTTTATCTCTATTGTCTTATCCTGCTTTTTCATTTGATTTGAGGTTTGTCTGTTGTTTCCTAGATATTTAGAAGTTGTTGTCTTTGATTGTTAGTTATGTACTGATTTGTTTCACCTTGATTTTATGTTTTACTATATCTGAAAGTGTGGAGCAGGTGTACTTCCTTGGTTATTAACTTGGTTGTACTGTGTTATGCTCCAACTCTTTCTGTGTTGTAATCACTGGTGGGAATGTGAGTTCAGGTCTCTGTTTATCATGCAGAGAATTTGGATTTGGGACAAGCAAGTGCTTTGCACCATCTGTTGTTGATCCTGTGGCACAGGAGCTTTTGGTGTTACCTGTCTATTGGGTGAAGTGTTCAGTCTAATAGCTCCTGTTGCTTAGTAGAAGTTTAATGTGTTCCTTCTATTGGATGAGGCAGGTGTTAAAAGTAAGAAAGAAAAAGTAAAAGAAAAAAAGGGGGGGGGGAAACAAGCCCCAGAAGTGAGCTCCTGGTAGAAAGTAGAAAGAGTTTTCTGTGTTTGGGGTGAGATAATTCAGTCAGCAATACAAGCACAGACAGGGTAGTTTGTGTCCTTCTGAGACGTCCACTATTGATGATATCCTACTGTCAATCAAAATCCCACTGTTCAAAACCAACAGAGACCCCAGTGGATAGAGGGCCACCACTTTCTGCTTAGATTGAGAAGGTGCAATAGCCCAGTACCCTGGTCCAATATGTGCTAAAAGGTGTCATGGAAGAGTTGAACCCCAGCCCACTGCCGTGCACTAGCTCTGAGGTTTGACCTACTCAGAGTGAGTTTCTCCCATTCCCCTACTCCTTTCTGGGCTCTGCATCAGCCCAATACAAGGGAGGTCTTGATCTGTTTTCCAGTAAGATTATCATACTCACTCAGAGCCCAAAGTTGCCACAAAAAACTTGCAGGTGGCTATTCTGAGTCACAACTACCTGTGGGTTTCATGATTTTTTTATTCTTCCCTCCACTGACCTCTTTTTATGTCTAATGAGTCCTCTCCGTCTCCATCTCCATCTCTGCCTGCTAGGCAGGTTAGTTTATGTTTCCCAGTTGTTTAATCTGCTCTTTTTCTATGCCTTTACTAAATCTAATACTTTATCTCCTTCTTAGTTGCTCATAACTCAAGTATTATTATTTGTATCTGCTTTGGCATAGTGCCTAAGGCATTTGACTTCTACCCAGAAGGCTGGAGTTCAAACCCACCAGCCACTCCTCAGAAGGCAAATTGGGCTATCTACTTCTGTAGAGATACTGATTTGGAAACCCAGGGAGGGGTTGCTATGAGTCGAATCGACTTGATGGCAGTCAGTTTTGTTTTGTTTGGTTTTGCCTAGTTACTCAGGGTCTAAGTTGGAAGAGGGATCAAGCATGTGGGTTATCCGTATGATGCCATCTTCCTCACTTTCCTGATTTCCTTTAGTTATATGTATTTTCCTTTAGTTCTTTGAGATTGATTAATATAGTCGTATTAAATCTACTCATTATTTAGGCTTCCATATAGATAATTTCTCACACTTTGACTTGCTCTCTTGAATGGGCTGTCATTTTCAGTTTCTTTGTGTTCTTGCTTTTTTTTTTGTTGTTGTTGTTGTTGAAGCTGGGACACTTAGAATTTTACAAGGTCTTGGCTTTCTCAATCCCATCATACACAGATTGTTTTCAGAAGTGCTAATATTTGAATAATCTCAGCAGCAAAATCAGTGTTCTCCAAATTTACTCTTCTTTTTCCAGCTTGTTTGACTATTCTGGGTCATGTGGATTTTCAGATTAATTTTAGAGTCAAGTTCTACAAGGAAGTCACCTGGGATTCCAGTAGGGATTGAATTTACTCTATAGATTAATTTGGGGAAGTATTTTAACAATAGTAAGTCATCCAGTTTCTGAACATATGAAACTGTTTATTTAGGTTTTATTTAATTTC
>NW_006921664.1:2710747-2711366 GCF_000298275.1 Orycteropus afer afer | reverse complement strand
AAGAAAATTTCCTTGTATAGATAAACCTTTCCTTAACTTTTACAATAACAGACTAATACAATATTTGTCCTTTTGTGATTGACTTATTTCACTCACCATAATGTCCTCCAAGCTCATCCACATTATGGAGTGTTTTTCAGATTCTACATTATTCTTTAGCATTGCATAGTGTTCCATTGTGTGTATGTACCATAGTTTGGTTATCCATTCCTCAGTTGATGGACACCTAGCTTATTTCCACTTTTGGCTATTGTTTATTCTATTTATGCCATATATTAGGGCCTTTAAATTTTCCCCTAGATTTTCCTTGAGGAACTGTATACTTTTAGGTTTCACATTTAAGTCTTTGATCCATCTGAAGTTCGTTTTTGTGTATGGTGTGAGGTACATAACTTGTTACAACAGTCCATTCTATCTTGCAACTTTCTTAACTTTCTCACCATTTAGAAGTTCTGTGGCTACACAGTCTTTTCCCTCTTTTTGTTTGTAGTTGTCCTCACTTGCCAATTGATGTCTCTGGTTCACTGTTTACAATCTGGTAAGCTCATTTTACTTTGGATATGTCCATAGCTGTGGTTTCTGGGTTATGTCATCTTGTGTATTAATGGTCAGTTGTTAT
>NW_006921664.1:2694401-2707078 GCF_000298275.1 Orycteropus afer afer | reverse complement strand
CCTTGTTTCTACCACTTTATCCTGCTTCTTTGTGTGGACTGTGATGGTCTGTTGTTTCCGAGGCATCATGACATTGTTGTTTTTAGATCTCTGTTAACTGTTTGTGAAGAGCCACCAAGGGTGGTTCATGCTCTTCTTGGTGGTTTTTTATGGTTGGCCCGTTGGTGGTATAGGAGGTAGTGGCTTTTTCTCAGAAAGTGAAGTCACAGGAGATGTTGGTGTAGTTGAGTCTTATGGGGATTGTTGTTGTCTCTCACTGAGTTAGACACAAATTACAATTGAATAACCATCAAAAAGCTTTTCAGTCTTGTGGGTCCAGAAAGCAGACACTTGCTTTGGGTTGCTGGAAAGCAGAACGTGTTCGTAAGCCCCAGGAATCTGCTAGAGCACTGTCTCTTTAAATATCCAAAATAGTCAAGCCACTTTTAAAGCTTCAAAATGGCGGAATCCTCCAGACAGGCAAAAGTCCACAGTTCAGCCCACCTTTCTCTTCATCTTCTCCATTTATTCCCCAGCCACCATGCACAGTCCTCTGTGAAGTCCTTGGCTAGCAGGGCTGATTTTTTGGTTAATTCTTAGGTCCTACCACCACTCAGGAATCTCCAAGCTGTCTGTGCTATCAGAATAGCTCAGGATCGCTGCCAGACCACAGCTCCGTCTGTCTCCTTTTTTGGTATTTTCACGCAAATTCTTCTGCTACTTAGGGTTTAGTCCACTTCTATATCCTTCCCTTCAAGGCTCAGGGGTCCAGGGTTATCTTCTGTGTCTGTATTAATTGGTTTCTCTTTTCTTTGCTGAAGAGGGTCTGTGCAGTCTTTCTGCCTAGTCTGCCATCTTGCTGGTCCCCAAACTGTAAGTTTTGATGTCTTTTGTTAAATTTATTACTAAATAATTTATTCTTTTTAGAATTTATTTTGGTTTTATCATTGAGAATGTACACAGCAAAACATACAGCAATTCATCAATTTCCACATGTCGAATTCTCTGATACTGATTCCATTTTTTGTGTAAATGTTTTTTGTAAATGTTGTATAACCATTCTTACTCTTCTTTTCTGAGTTATTCCTCTCCCATTAAGATAAACTCACTGTCCCAAGTTTTTTATCCATTTGTTTCTGTTACATTAGTCACTTTGATCACATATAGACAGATCTTAAAAGAGGTGAAGGTTCAAAGAAGACATTCTTTATTAGTTAATCTAAATTTTTGTTTAGATTTGTGAAATCTTCAGGGGAAATTTTTGCTTTTAAGGTTCATTTCATTCTTTCTGATGCTGTGTAAATGGAATTGTTCCTTGAATCATTATAGTGTTTTCATTCCATACTCTGTTTATTTAATTTTTGTGTATTAATCTTGTGTATTGAAAACCTGTTTAACTTTTTTATTACTTCTAATTATTTTTAGTACTTCTAATTGTTTTTAGTGGGTTCCTTATCATATTCTATACAGTAAAACCTGTGAAAGCTGGAAACCATGTAAGGCAAAAACCTTCAGAGAAAGAAAATGAATAATGAATATTCAAATGAATAATAGAAAAATGATAAGACTGCACTATGCCAAAGGCAGTAAAGTTGCAAGACTCAGAAAAATGAAGCAGTCCTGTGTATTTCTGGCTATCACAGTTTTCACTATATATAAGATCCTGTCATCTGCATGATATGGAGACTTTTTATTTCATTTTCTTGAATAATTTTCTTGGCTAAAACCTCAAGTATAATGGTGAAAAAAGACATCCTTCTGTTGTTTCTGATATTAGGGGGAAAGCAATCAGTTTTTTTTTACATTAAGTTTGATGTTAGTTATGTGTTTTTCATGAATGTCATTTATCAGGTGGACAAAGTTCCCTCATTTTCCTAGTTTGTTGAATATTTTTATCATGAAAGGGAATTAAATTTTGTCAAATAACTTTTCTGCAGTTATTGAGATTATCATGTGTTTATTCTGGATTTTGCTGATAAAATTGATTGATCTTTATAATTAATTGCTTTTTAAATGCAGAACCTACCTTGCATTCTTGGGTTAAATTCCATTTGTCCATGGTTTATTATCTTCTTATACATTACTGGATTTGGTGGATAGATATTTTGCTTAGGATATTTACATCTTTATTTATTAGAAATATGTTGTTGTTGTTGTTGTTATGTGCTGTCAAGTCGGAACCGACTCATAGTGACCCCTCCTTGGGTTTCCGAGGCAGTATCACTATGGAAGTAGATTGCCCCATCTTCCTTCCAAGGAGTGGCTGTTGGTTTTGAACTACCAGCCTCTTGGTTAGCAGTCAAGTGCCTTAGGCACCATGTTACCAGAGCTCCTAATTTTTTTTCTTGGTTTGGAATCAGGGTATTATTGTCTTCATGGAATGATTTGGGAAGTGTTCCCTTCTCTTCTATTTTTGTAGAGTTGGAGAAAAAATAGTGTGAATTATTTAAATGTTTAGTATAACTCACCAATGAACCCATCTGGTCCTGATCTTTTCTTCGTGGGTAGGTTTCCAATTTACCAATTCAATCCCTTTACTAGCTATAGGTCTACTCAGTTATTTTCTTCTATCTTGAGTCAGTTAGGGTAGTTTTTAACTTTCTAAGATTTTTTTCCATTTCATCTTAGTTATCTAATATGTTGTCATAGAGTTTATTTATTTATTTACTTAATAATTTTCACTTATAATCTTTTTTATTTCTGTAAGGTTGGTAGTAATGTCTCCACTTTCATTTCTAATTTTAATCATCTCCCTCTTTTTTTCTTCAGGATAGCTAAAGATTTGTGGATCTTGCTGATCTTTTCAAAGAAGCAACTATTGGCTCATTGATTATTGATTTTCTCTTCTACTTCTGTAAATTTACTTCTAATCCTTAGTATTTTTTTTTCTTCCTGCTTGCATTGAATTTATTTTGCTTTTTATTTTCTATTCTGTCAAGGTTATTGACTTGAGTCCTTCTTTCTTTTTTTTTTTTTTTTTTTTAATGTAGATAATTACATCTCTGACTTTTCCTCTAAGCATTAGTTTAGAAATATCACATACATTTTGTATATTATATCTTTGTGTTTCTATTTGTATATCATGTCTTTTGCATATCATGTCTGAGTTTATTGTAGTTGGAATTCACTAAGTTTCTTGAATAATGTATTTCTTTTTATTAAGTTGGTGGTGTTTTGGGTTATTATTTCTTTTGCACTATTATTTTTCTTCTCTTACTCTGAGATGCTTTTTTCTTTTTTTTTAATAGTGATTTGGGTGAAAGTTTACAGTGCAAATTCATTTTCCATACTGCAGTTTACACACACTTTATCTCTTGACATTGACTACAATTTCCCACAATGCAAAACTTCTCTTCCCACTTCCTGCCCATAGTTACCTCTTACCTGTGTCTTTCCCTTCTGTGCATTCCTGCCCCTGAGTTGTCTCCCTGTACATATACAGCCCTTTTATTCTCCCATGATTGATCTCTCCAAAGAGTGTATCCACCTAATGTAAATGTTCAGCTCAAATGCCTGTCTTTTGTTTGGCTGGAGGCCACAGGAGTAGATTCCATTCCAGACTTGAACAGCAGCTATGGGGCAGAGTCTCAGGGGTTCCACCAGGCTCTCTCAGAGCAGCAAAATTGGTCCTCCTACCCTTTTTTAAAAAAATTTATTTTGAGTTTTGTTGCACATTGTTCTTCCATTCTATCCAGGATCTCCTGCATTGATCCCCCTCCAAGTGGTTGACAGGAGCTCTTGTAGCACAGTGCCTAAGGCCCTTGATTGCTAACCAGAAGGCTGCTGGTTCAAACCCACTAGCCACTCCTCGGAAGAAAGATTGGGCAATCCACTTCTGTAGTGATACTGCCTCAGAAACCCAAGGAGTGGTCGCTATGAGTTGGAGCTGACTCCATAGCAAATAACAACAACAACAACAAGTGTTTGACAGTGGTAGCCAGACACCATCTAGTTCTTCTGGTCTCATAGTCAAACAGGCTGAGGATCTCATGGTGTACCAGTCATTTGGACTAATTGTTTCCATATGTCTTTAGTTTTCTTCATTCTTCTTTGCTCTGGATGAGAAGAGACCCATCATTGCACATAGATGGCTACTTGTAAGCTTTTAAGATCCCACTCACTAGTTGCCAAATTAGGATGTGGAACAATGTTTTTGTATAGTATGCCACTTGAATTTGATGTCTCTTGTGATCATGGTCCCATTACTCTGAGATTCTTTATACATGAATATTGCTAAGCTTGATGGTATCACACAGTTCTCTGTGATTCTGTTCATTTTTCTTCACTTCTTTCTGTCCTTAAACTGGTTAATCTTACTTGATCCATTTAAATTTGCTGATTATTTCTTCTTCTTCTCAAACCTGCTGTTAAGCTCTCTAATTTCTAGTGAAATTTTTTATTTCAGTTACTGTAGTTTTCCACTCCAGAATTTCTATTTAAATGTTTTTTTTTAAAAAATATATTTTCTATGTCTTTAATAATTCTTCCTATTTGATGAGATATTCTTTTTATACTGTCCTTTAATTCTTTATATATGATTTCATTTAATTCTCTGAATAATTTAAATAGCTGATTTATTGTTGATGTCTAGTAAGCTCAATATCTGGTTTTCTTCAGAGATAGTTTTTATTGCCTCATGTCATTTATTTCGTCCTTATTTATGGGCCATATTTTTTTTTATATGTCTCATAATTCTTTTTGCTTAAAACTAGACATTTTAAATAATATAATGCAGCAACTTAAAAAATCAGTCACCTCCCTCCCAAGGGTTTATTATTGTTGTTTCTTTATTTACTTTTCTGAACTAATTCTGCAAAGTCTCTTTTTGTTCTTTTGTGGCTAGTACATTTTCTTCTCAGTTAACTTAGTGGCCTGCTAGTGACTGAACAGAAATTTCTTTAAACATCCAGGGTCTTAAATTTCCCAGTCATTCCCAAGGGGCTGTATGTGTTGGAGCATGTCTTCAATGCTCAGCCAGGAAGTTTACAACTTTTCTTGGTCTTCACTTTCTGCTTGTACAGAGATTCATAGTTATCCAGAGGTAAGAGCAAGTGTCTTGGGTCTTTCCTGGACAGCCTTGAGCATGGACATAGCCTTGTGCATACATGTGTTGTTGTTGTTATGTGCCGTTGAGTCAGCCCTGACTCATAGTGACCCCTCCTTGGGTTTCCTAGGCAGTATCACTATGGAAGTAGATTGCCCCATCTTCCTTCCGAGGAGTGGCTGATGGGTTTGAACCACCAGCCTTCTGGTTAGCAGTTAAGTGCCTTAGGTGCTATGCTACCAGATACATGTAGCCTTTTATATATTCTTGAATATGCTGGAACTTTTCAAAGCTCACTGTGAACATTTCATTCCCAATTTTCTTTTTAATTCTTTGGTTAGCCTATTGTTTGCCCCAAGTGTTATTCACTGCCTGAAGCATCTGCATATTAAGCAATATCTTTGATTGTTTTCAACAGATTCCTGAAGAAAAGGCTGTTTGCACTTGGTAATCACAGTACCAGGTGAAATAAAGACAATCTTGTGAGTAGGGTCTTCCAGGGAACCACTATATAGGTTAAATAATAACCATTCTCTGGAAACGTGGTTTTGAAGGAACTCCAACCCTGGCCTTATCCCTCAAATGGCTGCCAGGTTGCTATTTTTCACCATGATTGCAGATTGCTCGTTTTCAAGGCCACTGTGGAGCTAGTAAGGAGCCTTGGTGACACAGTGGTTAAAGAGGTCAGTTGCTAATCAAAAGGTCACTGGTTTGAACCCACCAGCTGCTCCACAGGAGAAAGATGTGGCAGTCTACTTTGGTAAAGATTTATAACCTTGGAAACCCTATGGGGCAATTCTCCTTTGTTCTATAGGTTTGCTATGAGTTGGAATCAAATCAAATGGCAGTGGATTTTGGCTGGTGGAGCTGGAAAAGGGCCAAATAAGAATAGAGCAAGTTAAAATACCACAAAGCTGTTTGTCTGAGATTCAGATGTTTGTCTTGAATAAACACTATGGATTGCTGCAAACATTTGGCAAATTTCCAGAGGTCTGAAAATGTTGGTTTGACAATTTCTGCTAGTGTTTTTGGTGCTTTTATGGCTAAGAGACTTTTCAAATGTACTTATTCAACCATTTTCACTGACATAATTCATTAAACTCATTTTATTTTGGTCATAAACTGATACAATAAAACCTGCAAAATTGAACCTGTATAAGGCAGAAACTTGTCAGGGAAGGAACACTGTATTATTTTCCACTAACATGAGCAATAGAAAAGTGGTAGGACTGCACCCTGTTAAAGGCTGAAAACTTGTGGTACTCAGAAAAACAAGGCAGTCCTGTTGAGTTCCAGGTCTTACAGGTTTCACTGTTAGTTCAGTATCTTTAGGGTCATAGTTTACTATATGATTAGACTATTATCTGCATAAAATCATAATTTTAGAGTCTGTGCTCATAAAGTCCTGACATTTGAAGTGTTATAATAGCATTATAATTGGTCATTATGAAATATAATTAATGTAGGTAATGTGAATGCTTCGTCAAAATTAAAGAACAAGAGAAGTTGCATGCCACATACTCTAAACAGTTAATCACATTTTTGTATGCACCTTCTCTAAGCTCTCTTGAGTGATTATGTTGCAAAGATCCAGAATTAGACTGTAATATAGATGCAATTATTCTGCCCTTACGAGTACAAGGTGAGCCCTGAGCAACCACTGAACCATCAAGATTTTTCTATTACTGGTCATTGCTTTTTATTATTATGTGACCCTGGACAAGAGATAAAACTTTAAAAATGTTTGTTGCTTCTTGTATAGATTAAAAAAAGCAAATAAACAAACAAAAACATAGAGATGACATTAAATTATATAACAGTAAATACATCTATATTCAAGCAGGAAAATAGGAAATGTACTTTGATCTCTTCTTCAGTTTCAAGGCAGCTAATTTTTTATTTTATCTGTCAAATCATTTTGAATTGTTTAAAGAAAGGGATTAATTCCCTGGATACAGATAGATAACCAAATAGTATGCACCCGTCCTCTTCATCTTCTCACCCTGCCCCAAACCTCCTTCCCAGGC
Source organism: Orycteropus afer afer (assembly GCF_000298275.1). Taxonomy (NCBI): domain Eukaryota; kingdom Metazoa; phylum Chordata; class Mammalia; order Tubulidentata; family Orycteropodidae; genus Orycteropus; species Orycteropus afer. Next base: position 2,700,028 of record NW_006921664.1, on the reverse strand, counting down.
ACACCCAGTGATTATATATATATATATATATATATATATATATATATATATATATTCTCCTATTAAATTTTCTGTGGGCAATTGCTGTGAAAGGAGGAAACCTGAGTTTATCACATGATGAGTGAGATCTTTTCTATTAGGAGACTTGGATTAAAACCAAGTTTTTTGAGTAGTAAATTTGACAGAGGCTCAGGAAGAGTCTTTGCCTGGACTTATCCTGGAACATTTGGTACCACGCCTTATTTCAGAGTTGTATAGCTAGGTATGTGCAAGATATGACACATAAAGCTATTCTCATTTACAGTATGAATTGTTTCCAGCCTGCTCTTTGCTATTTTCTTTCTTTTTTCCTCTTTTTTCCCCCTCTTATTTGCATTTCTGGGAGCTCTGGTAGCATAGTGGCTAAAGCACTTGACTGCTAACCAGAAGCCTGGTGGTTCAAACCCACCAGCCACTCCCCTAAAGGAAGATGGGGCAATCTACTTCCGTAGTGATACTGTCCCGGAAACCCAAGGAGGGGTCGCTATGAGTCGTGTCTGACTCGACGGCACATAAGAACAACAACAACATTTGCATTTCTATGTTACCTAGCATTTTCTCCTCTTTTTTCAAAACTGCTTTCAGGAAAAAGTTTTGATAAATTCATCACCTCCACATATCCAACAAAGAAGAATCAGATAGAATTTCCTTTTAGGAAATTTTAATAGGCAATAAAACTTTAAGTTCAAGGATGAAGCTTTCCTAATGGATTTGGTGTACAAGTAGGACAGGATAGAAAGATTTTTTTTTTTTGCACGGGGGATAGTGGTCTTTCTTATTGATCTAACACCCAGATGCCTTCCTAAGGCAAATATGAAAGGTTGTACACCTCATGACACTGGGAGGGTCTCCTTCCACACCTTTCCCTCCAAATTGCAATATATGATTTATTTTATTATACTGTTTGCACCAATCCACAGAAAAATTCTCACAATGCCTTAAAGACTTCAACATTTTGATTTCTGTATTCCTCTATATTCCATTCTATCCATTTTTACCATTTGTTGATTAGCTCCATTATTTTCTTTCTTTCATTAAAGTTAATTTAGTTCTAATTCAATAAGCTATATGCAAAATCAAACATTGGCCCATTTCTTTCTCTGAAGTATTCTACTCCCTTTGACACATCATCTCTTCTACTGTTATCATCCCCCTAATTCTCTTGAATCAACTCTGCCATTTTTATTTTCTCTAGGGCCTTGATCTCTTTCTATGATTTCATTTTTTTTCTTAAACTTTTTATTATGATTTGGATAAAAGTTTACAGAGCAAATTGGCTTTCCATTCAACAATTCATACATATTTTATTTTGTGCATTCACTGCAATCTCCACGATGTAATAGTACTCTTCCCTCTTCCTTCCTGTGTTTACCATTGCATTTCATGTTTCTTTCTTATCCGTTTCTGCCTTTTGAGATTTATCCATGGCTATAGTCTCTATCAGACCAGTTAACCTTATCCTTTTTATTATTTTGAGCTTTTTTTCCACATTTTTCTCCAACTCTATCTAGGACCCGCTATTGTGATCCCTTTCAGAGTAATAAGCAGTGATAGCCAAGCACCATCTACTTCTCTGGGTCTCATGGTTGTGGAGGCTTGGGTTCTTGTGGTTCCTTAGTCCATTGAACTAATTGTTTCATTTGTATCTTTTGTTTTCTTCACTCTTCTTTGCTCTGGATGGAGAGAGATCAATAATTGCACCATAGAAGACTCCTTCCAAGCTTTTATGACCCCAGTCACTACTCTCCAAGCTAGGATATAGAACATGGTAATTGTGGGCTATGTTATGCCAATTGACCTTGATGTTCTTGACTCTATGATCCTGATCCCCTAGGCCCAGTGACTCATTCCTTCAAGGTGTTTGGGTATAGCTAAAAAAAATTTCATAACTTTTTCTCTATATAAACTACTGTATTTGTGAATATATTTGCATTGTATATAAATACATATGTAGAAATATCCTCTATCAAGTCTATATATTCATGAGTATATTCATGTCTATACCTTTGCTCTTCCAATGCATTCTCTATTTCTGAAATTTTAGTATGTATCTTCTGGATGTCTGTTTACTGTTTTTGTATACTTTTGAATTTTCCATTGATTTTGTCAATTTGTTCTTCTGTTATATTCTTGAATTTTTCTAGAGTTTTATGTGCATTTGCTTTGATTTTGGCTGTGGTTTCCTTGATCATTTCCTCAATGTTTTGAGGGTACCTAAATAATGTTCTTTGAATTCCTTATTGAGTAGTTTCAATAACATTAATTAATTGAGAGTATTTTCTACTCTTGGATTTTGGTCACTTGCTTGAGCCATTTGTCTGATTTTTTTTTTTTTTGATTTGAACTTGTCTGTAGTATCTGAGACACTGTTGTGTAATTGTATTTATTTGTTGATTGAATGTAGGTTTGTTTCACCCTGCCTTTTTGGATTGTTTTGTCTTAACATATCCTGGGGTGGGTATGCTACTCTGATGGCTCATTTAGCAAACTAGGATGCTCATCACCTGTCACCAATTAGAGTGTGAGTGGAGTGTGGGTCTGAATCTCTGATCACTGATCACATACAGTAGCTGAAGGCAGGGTAGATGAGTGTAGGCCACTGTCTGTCATCTACTAGTGGTGTTGGAGCAGGTGGTGGTGCTCGTCCAGTGGGTAAGGTGGCAGATGTGGTGGGTATGGCTGGGGAAGGTGACTGGCTCCTTACTGCTGGAGAAAAAAAGAAAAAGAAAGAAAGGATAAAAAGGTGCATGGAAGAGGAAGAAAAAAAAGACAAGAAAAGAAGAATAAAAAAACAAGATGGGAGAGGGGTGCATGGAAAGAGAAAACCTAAGAAGAAAGAAAAAAGAAAATCAAAAATGAGGGGGAAAATATGCAGCACATTACTGTCTCAAGTGCCAGCCACCAAATATGGCTGCAGCAGGGATGTGCTGTTCACTCTGTGAGAATGTGTGTTACTGAATGGGGGGGTCAGGGGTGGCTACTCTTGAACCTGGAGTTGGATGATGGGTGAGGTACCCACTCTGTGGGATGAAAGAAAAAAAGAAAGAGAAAAAGTGGGGAAGAGAGGAAGGAAAAAGAGAAAGAAAAACATGGGCAATGAAGGAAGACCTAAGAAGAAGAGAAAAAAGGAAAAGAAAAAAACAGAACAATAAAATAAAAGAACAGTGGCACCATAATGGTGCAAGGGTTAACTGCTAAAAATGGCTTCAGCGGGATATAAAGTTCACTCCATGAGAATGTACACAGCTGTTTGTGGAAGTGTGGGCACTACTGACCATGGAGTTGATGGGGAGTGGACACCCACTCTGGGATTTAAATAAGTAAATAAAGGAAGAAGAAGAAAAAGAATAAAACAGGGGGAAGGGAAGAGGTAAGAACTATGAAGAAAGAAAAAAGAGAGAAAAAAAGCAGCACAATACAGGTGAAAGTACTTGTGGCCAAATATGGCTGCAGTGGGAGCACAGTGCTTGCTCTGAGGGAGTGCACATTGGCTACCAGGGAGGTGCAATGGTGAGTGCTACTGACTATGTAATTGGGGGTAGGGGTAGGGCACCTTCTCTGCCAGATCAAATAATAATAATAATAATAATAATAATAATAATAATAATATGGTAAAAGTAGAAATAGAGAAATGAAAGAAAAAACTGGAGCACAACACTGACTCTGCATCTGGGATGACCAGCTACCAAGTTGGTGGGGGTGGGGGATGCTGTGCCTCTGGTCACTGGGTGGTTGTGCAGGGCAAAGGGGGAGTTCACACTTCTCTGTTCACTACTCATCCGTGTGGATGCTGGTGTCCTGGGAGAGCAGAGCTGATTATCTGGTTCTTAACCTCACTTCGAATGCTGTTTGCAATGATTCAAAATAGTTGCACTTTGCCAATTGGCAACTCACTGTTCTGTATGCCTTATTATTCACTGTTTTCTTTCAGTCTCTTCCTCTAATCAGTATCTTATCTACTTCTTTATCCTTTCCTTTGAAGTTCTGGTCCAAAGTAGTCATCTGTATTCATTTCACTTGTTTTTTAGAATCTTTGTTGTAGAGGGTCTGGACTGTTTATTTGTCTGGGCTGCCATCTTGGATCTTCCTTTTGCCCCTTTATAACATTTTTACCCTGAACTCTTTCTATATAGACTGGTTTAACTGATACACTAAAATGCTTTGGCCTTTTGACCAGCATTACACCATATTGGCCTTGCCGTTCTTAAAACTCTGTTGGAGAAAGCCATGTAATTATTTGGTTCTTCACGCTAGAAATTGAAATAGTCTAATCTAGTTTGGATTTGTAATACCATACTGCAGTAGTTAAGTTTGTGTGTCAACTTGGGTGGGCCTGGTTGAGTGGCTAGGCAGCTGGATGTAGTGTTCCCCATGGTGAGACTGGTAATCAACTCCATGTTGGAATCTACTGTGAGTAGCTGACTAGCTGCCCTAGGGATGTGGTCTGCTTCCTGCATATAAAGACAAGCTTTGGGGAATCATCTTTAGCTTTTGGCATGCTTGAAACCTGCATGTAGCTGTGTCACTGTTCAGCAGCCTGCCATGCTCTGCTGACCTTGGAATTCTCAATGGACTTGAATTAATGGTGTGCTGTGTGGTTTGGTAACATTGGGACTATGCCTTTTTACTTGTCAACCTTGCGCTTGTCAGTTTCAACAGCCAGCAGCTGTCTGGGTGAAGAAAAGCCTCTAGTTCCAGTGTGCTGGGAGCAGGAGACAGAGCTGAAGCCCAAGTTGAGTGGCTTTCACCCAGCCCCTAGAGCCTGGCACTTTGAACTTGGATTTAAAGCCTCCAAACTGTAAGAGAATAAACTCCTGTTTCTTCCCATTTGTGGTATATTCCTGTCAGAGTGACACTTGGTAACCAAGGCATACTATATTTATTTTTTCTTGGTTTTCCTATAATTTACTTCCAAGTCCTCATATGCATTTCATTCCTTTTAATTCTAGAAAATTATTCATTTTTTTCTATAAAACTTTGTATACTCATAACAGTATAACAATATGTAACTCACTGCCATTGAGTTTATTTCTCTGAAGCTGAAGGAAAAGAGATAAATTAGATTGTGATACATACATCCACTGGGGTATGGAATCATGTACTGCAGAGGTTTGATTTTATTTTTTGCAAGCGTTATTAGACATTAAAAACCAAGCACCATTTCAAACTAATTTTGCACTTGGGGTTTCCTGGACCATGCAGATTGTGTAAATTTTCATCACAAATCCAAGTGGGCCAGGCCTGTGGTGAGAAAGTTTTAGAGGAGAGACTTTATTGTTTACATAGGGTGCAGCTCTATGTTTTCCCAACATTTGTATAGTTCTTGTTGTTGTTGTTGTTAAGTGCCGTCGAGTTGTTTCCGACTCATAGCGACCCCATGCACAGCACAACGAAACACTGCCCAATCCCGCGCCAGCCCCACAATCCCAGCTATACTTGAGCCCATCATTGCAGCCACAGTGTCAATCCATCTCGTTGAAGGCCTCCCCCTCTTCGTTGACCCTCCACCCTACCAAGCATGACATCCTTCTCCAGGGAATGGTCCCTTCTGACAACATGACCAAAATAGGTGAGACGAAGTCTGGCCA
>NW_006921664.1:2683093-2691216 GCF_000298275.1 Orycteropus afer afer | reverse complement strand
ATCCCCTTTCTCCTGCTCTTCCGGCCTGCTACTCTGGGCAGGCCTGAGTTGCCTCTCCTCACCTAATCCCTTTGGCTGACTGCTCTTCTCTCTGGCTTCCTGACTTTTAATCCCCTTTCTCCTGCTCTTCCCACTTGCTACTTTGGGTGTCTCTGAGTTGTCTCTCCTCACCTGTAACCCTGGGGCTGACTGCTCCTCTGTCTGGGTTCCTGGCTTTTTATCCCCTTTCTCCTGCTCTTCCGGCCTGCTACTCTGAGCGGGCCTGAGTTGCCTCTCCTCACCTAATCCCTTTGGCTGACTGCTCTTCTCTCTGGCTTCCTGGCTTTTAATCCCCTTTCTCCTGTTTCTCCTGCTTGCTACTTCGGGCGTCCCTGAGTTGTCTCTCCTCACCTGTAACCCTAGGGCTGACTGGTTCTTAGTGAAGATATTTTCAGTTTCATTGTTTCACTGAATATAAAGATCCAATACTTAATGAGATTCTCAGATTTAATGCATCATTTGTACAGTAAAACAACTTTGTCTCCTGATCTTGGCAGGTATTAAAAGCTCAAGTTCTTGGTTCTAAGATCAATAGAGCCCCAGGACAGTTGTGATCTCAGCATCCATTTATCATCATATCTTCCACTTCCTTTATATTTTTGGATACTGAGACTTTTCATTTTTTTTTTCTTGAGGTCTTAATAATATATCTGAGATGTTATTTATTATGTTTTTACTCAGCATTGTTTTATAGTGGGAAGATTATCAGATTTTATCATGTGTTTTTCCTTCCCTGTGAAGCTCTATCTCTAAAATAAGGTAACAGTTGTAAAGCATCTTTCACAGGACTTGGCACATATTAAGAAAGCACAGCTTTCTTCCTCTTCTTCAATTAGCTCAAGCATTTATTTTCTCTTAGCAGATGTTGTTTTAAATAATTAATCCAATAGACTCTAATTTATTTTTTTCCTTTTATGCTAAAACCAGAATGTGGATTGAACCTCATGCTTTCATCTTCCAGAAACCTTTCCTATCTCACATTTCCCTAATTCATAAAAATGTATAGATTTTTCAGCATGATATTTGAGACAGTCCCATTATTTGGCAATAATTAATCTGTCTTTATTATTTTAATAATAATAATATTAATAATATTGCCATAAATATGGGTTGTGATCATCTTTGTAGATAGCAGAGAACATCATAATTTATACAATGATTTGATATGCCAGGGATGGTAATTTTTGTTATAACATTAGTTATTAATGAATGACTGTAGTTGAAATAGCTACTATAATATTGAGAAGCATGTTTTTTCAATAAATGAATGATATGGAAGGATATTGGGAGAAAAAGAACATTTGATATGAGAGAAAGTGGTTGCTCCCTCTGCTACCCATTGATCCCCCAGAGGACTGGCTGTCGTGGGTGCCTAGAGAGGGAAGATCCTATAAGCTGGGTGAAGATGATATATGTAGATGCAGAATTGTCAGAGAAAAATGTAAGTTGAAAAATTATTTAAAAATATCTGCTTGAGAACAGAATTGCCTCCATGGAGTGTTTCACTACAGTTTTACTTGAACTGGTTGTTCTAAGAACTGCATGACATCAACAACAGCCCAACATAGATGACTTTTTAAATGATGAGATATTTGGACATTCCATCAAAAGTTGTGCCCAGTTGTAACACAACTCTATTGACAACAAACTTTTAAGACTAGTAAAATTCTGAAACTTTTAAAAAGCAATACACAAATATTCTCAGCATATCTAAGGGGAAGCAGCTGACATCCTCAGATGTTGCATAAACCCCTACAAAAATGGAACTTAATGGGGCTGCCATAGAATCCAAAGTGAAGTTGCTCCTATTTTCCTACCTACTTGTGTGGTAAATGAGCTTACCAACCCATAGAACATTGACCTGAATATATAAATACACATGCTTGATAAAATAATAAAACTTATTTTGAGAAATAGAATCAGTCTCCTGGGTGATTTGTTAAAACTTTTCTTTTCAATTGTGATTTAGCGAAATACATCACAAGAGCTACCTTTTCAACATTTTCCAAAATGACTCATGGTCCTGTCTGTTGCTCCAGGAGATTTGTCATCCTCACTCAAGGTACTTGGTACTAGGAATTTTTCATTTACAAGCCTTTTTTTATTTTCTATGCTCTTTTCTACCTGTGAAAATCCCAAAGCCAAATCTTATTGCTATTTCTAGCATTCAGTTTTCAGTTGGAATATTTTTCTTCTTCCATGGGGCTTCTACAATATTTTGTTGGATATTTATTATCATACATACCAGATTAGATTAATTAGCATTAAATTACTAAATATTTTTCCATCCACTTTAACCCCACCCCATCTCCCTGCCTTATCATAACTTTGCCATTAGCTGCTGTGGATGTGGAGTTGGCCCCTGACTAATGGTGACCCCATGCACAATGATACAAAATGCTGCCTAGTCCTGCACCATTCTTATGATGGGTTGTAAATTGAACCATTGTGATTCATTGGGTTTTCATTGGGTGATTTTTGGAAATAGATGGTCAGGCTTTTTTAGTCTGGAGGCTGTTCAGCATCATAACAACATGCAACTCTCCACTGACTGACAAGTGGTGGTTGTACATGAAGTGTATTGGCCAGGATTTGAACCCAAGTCTCTAACATGACAGGCACAAAATCTACCACTGCACCACCAGTACTTTGTGAGTTAGGAGGCCTCAAAAACTTGCTGAGGTATAAATTTTTTCTTTTTTAAAAATTTTTACTGTGATTTAGGTGAAAGTTTACAGGGCAATTTCATTTTACATGCAGCAGTTCATACACATTTTGTCTCATGACATTGACTGCAATTTCCCACAGTGTAACAGCTCTCTTCACACATCCTCTCCATAGTTGCCTCTTCCCTGTGTTCTTCCTTCCCATGCATTCCTGCCCCCACCCAAGCGGTCTCCCTGTGCGTACAATGCCCTTCTGTTCTCAAATGTTTGATCTCTCCAGGGAGTGCATCGACCTGATGTAAATATTCAGCCCATATGTCAATCTTTTATTTGCTGGAAGCCACAGGAGTGAGTTCAGTTCCAGCCCTGAAGGCCAGCTAGGGGCCATAGACTCAAGGGTTTCATCAGGCTCTATCAGACCAGCAAGCCTAGTCGTTTTTTTTTTTTTTCCTTTGTAATTTTGAGTTTTTTTTTCACATTGTTCTCCCACTCTATCCAGGATCTCCCACATAGATCCTACTCTGAGTGGTTGACAGTGGTAGCTGGGCACCATCTAGTTCTTCTGGTTTCAAGGTTATATGCTGAGTATCACATGGTCTCCTGAGTCCCTTGGGCTAATTGTTTCCATGTTTCTTTGGTTTTCTTCATTCTTCTTTGCTCTTGATGAGGAGAGACTCATCGTTGCATCCAGAGGACCGCTTGCAAGCTTTTAAGATCCCAGTTGCTACTCACCAAAGTAGGATATGGAAAAATGTTTTTGTGTAGTAAGTTATGCCAACTGAGCTTAATGTCCCCTGAAACCATGGTCCCAAACCCACAGGTCCAACCACTCACTCCCTCTATGTAGCTGGCTGTGGCCAAAAAGTCACAACCTTGTACCTTGTCAGCTCTATTATATACCTGGACATTCTTACAGAACATACAAATACGCTTGTATAAACATTGCCTGCCATCCCTATACATAGTCATGGGCACACTCCTCCATACCCAAGCATACCTGATTGTTCAGCTTGTCCACCTATATATCCACCTGTAGATCAATGTTTGTCAACATTGACAATGGAGTACTGTTTGTGCAAAAGGGTTCATCTTTTGTTGTCTGTATCTCCCATGTACATCTCTATGTCTTCCTCTTCCACAATGCCACTGTGTTGATCATTCACATTTGGTGCATGGCCCTTCCCTTCACCCAAATCAATACTTGTCTCTACCTACCTAGCAGTGTTCCCTTCCTTCCCCTCCCACCCCTGGTAACCAAAAAAGAAAGTTTCCTTCCATATATAAACTTTTCCTCAACTTTTCACAATAGCGGACTAATGTAATATTTGTCCTTCTGTGATTGACTTATTTCATTCAGCATAATGTTCTCCAAGTTCATCCAGGTTATGCAGTGTTTTTCAGATTCTATATTATTTTTTAGGGTTGCATATAATTCCATTGTGTATATGTACCATAGTTTGCTTATCCATTCTTCTGTTAATGGGCACCAAGTTGTTTCCATCTTTTTGCTATTGTAAATAGTGCTGCGATGAAAATGGGTGTGCATATATCTGTTCTTGTCCTGGCTCTCACTTTTTTAGGCTATATACCTAGTAATGGGATTGCTGGATAAAATGATATTTCTCATTCTAACTTTTTAAGGATCACCATACTGCTTTTTACAGTGGTTGTATCAGTTTACACTCCTACCAGCAGTTTAGGAGTTCTGGTACTGTAGTGCCTAAGGCACTGGACTACTAACCAGAAGTCTGGAGGTTCAAACCCACCAGCCACTCTTGGAAGGAAGGTTGGGCAATCTATTTCTGTAGTGATACTGCCTCAGAAACCCAAGGAGGGGTTGATATGAGTCGGGTCTGACTCGATGGCACATAACAAAAACAACTAGCAGTGTATGAGAGTCCCAACCTCTCCTCATCTTCACCAGAATTTGTTATTTTCTGTCTTATTGAATTTTGCTATTTTTACTGGGTCAAGATGGTATCTCATTGTTGTTTTGATTTGCATCTCTCTAATGTCTAATGACCGTAAACATTTCTTCATATTTGGCTGCCTGAATATCCTCTTTGGTGAAGTGTCTATTCGTGTCTTCTACCCATTTTTCAATTAGATTGTTTATCTTTTTGTTGTTGAGGTGTTGGACTTTTCTATAAATTGTAGCAATAAGTCCCTTGTCAGATATGTCATTGATGAATATTTTTTTCCCAATCTGTATTTCCTTTTTACTCATTTGGGGAAGTCTTTGGAAGCACCTAAACATTTAATTTTTAGAAGTTTCCATTCATCTATTTTATCTTCTGCTTTGTGTGCATTTTGGGTTATGCTTGATAGTCTATTTATGCCATAGATGAGGACCCCTAAATTTGCCCCAATTTTTTACTTGAGTAACTGTATAGATTTAGGTTTCACATTTAAGTCTTTGATCCATCTGGAATTAGTTTTTGTGTGTGGTGTGAGGTACAGACCTTGTTTCATTTTTTTCTGAAAATGGATATCCAGTTTTGCCAGCACTTGTTAGACAATGTCTTCCCAATTTAATGGATGTCAGCCTTTTGTCAAAGATCAGCTGATCATAGGTTGATGGTTCTATTTTTGGGTTCTCAATTCTATTTCCACTGGTCTATGTGTCTGTCATTGTACTGATACCAGGCATTTTTTACTACAGTGGCTATATAGCAGGTTTTGAGATCCAAGAGTATAGGACCTCCTACTTTGTTCTTCTTCTTCAATAGTACTTTGCTTATCCTAGGTCTCTTTCCTTTCCAAATAAAACTAGTGATTGGTTTTTCCCATATCCTTAAAGAATGTTCACGGGATCTGGATTGGGATTGCATTGAATATATAAATTGCTTTGGGTAAAACTGACATTTTCAAAATGTTCAATCTTCCTATCCATGAGCATGGTATGTTCTTCCATTTATGTAGATCTTTGTGGTTTCTTGAAGTAGTGTTTTGTAGTTTTCTTTGTACAGGTCTTTTATGTCCCTGGTAATATTTATTCTTTTTTTGTTGCTAACTTTTTTATGACCTGTTCAATTTCTTCTTCTGATAAGTGTCTGTTCAACTTTTCCACTTCAGTCTGTGTTAATTTAGATAAATGATATGTTTATAGAAATCTGTCCATTTCTTCCAGATTTTCAAATTTGTTGAGTACAGTTCATCATAGTATCTTGATATTACCATTTTCATTTCAATTGGTTCTGTTGTGATGTCACCCAATTCATTTCTTATTCATGTTTTTTATATTTTCTCTCTCTTATCCTTTGTTAAATTTGCCATTGGTTTGCCAATTTTATTAATCTTTCCAAAAAACCAACTTCTAGCCTTGTTGAATTTTTCTATTGTCCTTCTATTCTGTTTCATTTATTTCTGATTAATTTTTTATTATTATTATTTTTTTTTGGTGACTGTAGGAATTTTTTGCTGCTGTTTTTGTAATTGTTGGAGATGTCATGTTCAGATGGTGAGTTTGACTCTTTCTTCTTTTATGATGTGTGAATTTATTGCTATCAATTGACCTCTGATCATTGCTGTGCTGTGTCCCAAAGATCTTGGTATGTTGAGTTTTCATTCTTGTTTGATTTAAGGAATTTTTAAATTTCTTCTGTTACCCAGTCATTCTTTCTTTCTTTTTTTTTTTTAATTTTAAGAGCTTGTTTCACATTCAACATAATGTATACATTTAGTTTCATTCCCCATTTGCCATGTGCAACCCTAACCCAGTCTCCTCCCCTCCCTACCCTGTAACTCTTCCCCTGTGACCCTCATATTTATGCACTCCTGTTTGTCCTGCACTTCCTCAGTATGAATGTTGGTCCTCTGGTGTCCCATGGTCTATTGTTGTAAGGGATGTATTACCATAGAGTATATGGATGCATCATCCTGGGTTGAGTGGTCTGCATGTACATCTCGTTACCTATTGGGCTGAGAGCCCGCCCCTGGGGGTGAGTTTTATTCCAGGTGCAGAATGTATTCCAGGGCCATAGTATTGGGAGTCTCACCAGATTTCGTCTGACCAGTAATTCTGGTCATTATTGACCTTTTGGATCTTGTTCCACATTTTTCCTCCCACTTTATCCAGGATCTCCAGATTTGATCCTACTCAATCAATCTTAAGGAGGGTGTTGTTCAGTTTCCATGTGTTATCTCTTTTTCTGTTGATCCTCCTATTTTTGGTTTCTAGTTTTATAACATTGTGATCTGAGAAGATGCTATGGTATTTCAATGTTTTTAAATTTATCAAGGCTTGCTTTATTGCCCTAATGTATTGTCTATCATAGGGAATTTTCCATGTGCACTGAAAAGAATGTATAATGTGCTATTGTTGGGTGAAGTGCTCTGTAGATGTCTATAAGGTCAAGTTGGTGGATTGTATTGTTTAGTTCTTCTGTGTCTTTGTTGAGTTTCTTTCCAGTTGTTCTATCTTTCATTGAAAGTGGTGTATTTTAGTCTCATAGTATGATCACGTGGAGTCATCTGTTTGTCTTTTCAATTCTCTTAGAGTCTCTATTGAGGTATTTGTCTTCAATCACACTATATCTGTCTTCCATTGATTTGATTCTACTCATTTGCCCATTCAATGTTTTATCTATTTCTGGAGATTTAGTATTAATCTTCTGGATTTTTATCTGTAGATTTTGTATCATTTCTATTTTTTTCATTTATTTTGTCATTTTGTTCTTGTATTGTCTTTGGAAATTGTTCTAGGGTTTTGTCTATTTTTTCCTTAATTTTGTCAATGTTTTCCTTGACCTGTCTCTTAATCCATTGAAGAAACCTAAATATAATCCTTTTAAATTCCTTACCAGAGAGTTCCAGTTCATCATTAGGGATTTGTTCTGGGTCTGTATCCTGGTCACTTATTTTGACTGCTTTATCTTGCTTCTTTGCATAAACTGTGATGGTGTATTGTCTCTGAGACATCATGACATTCTTGTATTTATATTTGATTGGTGATTTTTTGTTGAGTGATTCACCTAAGATTTTCATTTTCCTTGTTTTGTTTGGATGTAGCTGAGTAAGCAGAACACTGTGCTTCTCTATTCATTAGTTGGTGGCACTTATGAACTCACCACCTATTTCCTAGTGGGTGTGATAGAGTATGAGAGTGGCTGCACAGATCTCTGTTAACTGTTTGTGAAGAGAAGTTAAGGATGAGTTACCTTCATAATGGCTGTCATGTATCATTTGCCAGTTGATGCAGAAGCAAGTGGTGGCCCTCACATGCGACTCCAGGAGATGCGGGTATGGTAGGGCCATATGGGCATGGTTGCTGTCTCCCACTCAGAGAAAAACAACAATTGAAAAATCACCAAAAAAGTAAAAACAAGTGGGCAAAAATCTCACACCACATAAACACACAGGAACAATCACCAAAAAGAGAAAGAAAAAAAAAGAGGAAAGACAATAATGAGATGAAAT
>NW_006921664.1:2682191-2682933 GCF_000298275.1 Orycteropus afer afer | reverse complement strand
CACAATATCTGGGGAAGGGGGAATAAAAGAAAAGAGGTAAAGTAAGAGAATAATGAAGGAAAAAATAGAGAAAAATGTAAAAAGAAAAACAAGGGATGGGGAGAACCATAAGATAGAAAAAAAAAAATGGAAACCAGAAAGTAGGAAGTGAGAAAAAGCCAAATACTAGAACCTGGGAAGGGACAAAGAAAGAATAAAAAGGAAGAAGAAGAAAAAAAGAAGAATTTTAAACAAAAGAAACAAAAAACAAATCTGGGGAAGGTGGGGCAGGGAATCCAGGCTCTCTCAGAGCACACAGAGTGGGATGGAACTCCTGCCAGCCCAAAAGGTGGGTGGGAGTGTGGAATGGTCACACCTCAGTTCACCAAGAGGCTGTGAGGTATAAGAGTAAAAAGGGGAATATCACACTTTTCCAGTCCTCAGTGTCTGGTATGTCTGTGCTGTCTTAGGCAAGAGGAGCCTATTCTTAGGTCAGTGGAATCTGAAAGAAAAATGTGGCTTGAAATACCCAAAATCGTTAAATGTCTTGTAAACATTCAAAATTGCTGCACTCTTCAGATAACCAAAAGTCCACAGCATGGTTTATTTCCTTCTTTGCTGTTTCCTTTTTTAGTCATCAGCCACCAGTGTAGTCCTCCTTGCAGTCCTTGGCGAGCAAGGCTGAGTTTTAGGTTAATTCTTAGGTCCTAACACCACTTGAAAATATCCAAACTGTCCATGCTGTCAGGTTTGCTGACAGTCC
>NW_006921664.1:2652870-2681742 GCF_000298275.1 Orycteropus afer afer | reverse complement strand
CTCTGACTTATAGCAACATCATATACAGCAGAACGAAACACTGCCTAGTCCTGTGCCAGCCTCATAATCCTTGCTATACATGAGTCCATCATGGCAGCCACTGTGTCTATCCATCTTGTTGAGGGCCTTCCCCTTTCTTGTTAACCTTCCACTTCCAAGCATGATATCCTTCTTCAAGGAATGGTCTCTTCTGACAACGTGACCAAATCAGGTGAGCTGAAGTCTGACCAAAGGAGGATTCTGGTTGCATTTCCTCCAGGACAGATTTTTTAGTTCTTTTTGCAGTCCATGGTACTTTTGATGTTCTTCTCCAACACCACAACCCCAAAGCATCAAATCTTCTTCAGTCTTCTTTATTCATTGTCCAGCTGTCACATGCATATGAGGCAATTGAAAATACCATGGCTTTGTTTAGGCACACCTTTGTCTTTAAAGAGGCACCTTTGCTCTTGAATATTTTAAAGAGGTCTTTTGCATCAGATTTGCCCAGTACAACACACCATTTGATGTTTTGACTAATATTTCCATTGGTATTGATCGTGGAACAAAGCAATATGAAATCTTTGACATCTTCAGTCTTTTCTCCATTTAATGTGATGTTTCTTATTGGTCCAGTTGTGAGGATTTTAATTTTCCTTATCTTGAGGTGTAATTCATACTGCAGACTGTATTCTTTAATCTTTATCAGCAAGTGCTTCAAGTCATCCTCACTTTCAGCAAGCAAAGTTGTGTCATCTGCATATTGCAGATTACTAATGAGTCTTCTTCCAATCTTAATGCCATGCTTTTCTTCATATAGTCCAGCTTCTCAGATTATTTGCTCAACATACAGATTGAATACACATGGTGAAAGGACATAACCCTGATGCACTCCCTTCCTGATTTTAAACCATGCAGTATCTCTTTGTTTCATTCCAATGACAGCCTCCTAGTCTATGTATAGGTTCCTTATGAGCACAATTAAGTGTTCTGGAATTCCTGTTCTCAATGTCACCCATAACTTGTTATGATCCAGACAATGAAATGATTTTGCACAGTCAATGAAACACAATTCAACATTTTTTCTGGTATATTTTGCTTTAAGCCAAGATCCACCTGACATAATCTATGATAGCCCTCACTCTACATCCCCTTCTGAATCCAGCTTGCATTTCTGGAAGTTCTCTGTCAATATACTGCTGCAACCATTTTTGAATTATTTTCAATAAGATTTTACTTGCATGTGAAATCAATGATATTGTTTGATAATTTCCACATTCTGTGAGATCACCTTTGTTTGGAATGGGTAGAAATATGTATCTCTTCCACTCAGTTGGCCAGATAGCTGTCTTCCAAATTTCTTGGAATAGGTGGGTAAGTGCATCCAGTGCAGCACTGATATGTTGAAACATGTCAGTGGGTATTCCATCAATTCCTGGAGTCTTGTTTTTTTGCTAATTCCTTCTGTGCAGCTTCAATTTCTTACTTCAATACCATTGATTCTTGATCATATGCCACCTCCTGAAATGAATAAACATTGACCAATTCTTTTTGGTACAGTGACTCTGTGTATTCCTTCCATCTTGTCTTGTTGTTTCCTGCATTATTCAATATTTTGCCCATAGAATCTTTCATACTGTAATTCGAGGCTTGATTTTTTTTTAACTTAACAGCCTGTCCACCCATCTATCTACCCATACACCCATGTTTGCCTTCACTGACAATGCAGTATTGTATGTGCAAAAGGGTTTATCTTTGTTGTCTGTACCTCCCATGTACCTCTCTATGTCTTCATCTTTCTTGACTTTTTTTCTTCAGTTCTTTCAGCTTGAAAAATGCTGAGCATGTTCTCCCCTTTTGGTTTCTAACTCCAGGTATTTTCACATTTCATTATAATAATTGGCTTTGTCTTCTACAACTGCTCTTTGAAATCTTCCCTTCAACTCTTTTTCTTGTCGTTTCTTCCATTTGCTTTAGCTACTCTCCATTCAAGTCATATTACAGAGTCTCTTCTGACATCCGTCTTGGTCTTTTTTTTTCCTTTCTTGTCTTTTTAATGATGTTCTGCTTTCTTTGAGGATGATGTTTTTGATGTCATCCACAATTCCTCTGGTTTTCTGTTATTGGTGTTCAATACGTCAAATCATACATTTAGATGGTCTCTAAATTCAAGTGGGATATAATCAAGGTCAACTTCTGGCTTTCATGGAGTTTTTTTAATTGTCTTCAGCTTCAACTTGAACTTGCATATGAGCAGTTGATGGTCTGTTCCACAGTCAGCTCCTGGCCTTATTCTGGTTGAAGATATTGGCCTTCCCCATTGCCTTGTTCCACAGATGTAGTCAATATGGTTTCTGTGTACTCTATCTGGTGAAGTCCACATGTATAGCTGTCATTTATGTTGTTAAAAAAGTTTCTTGTAATGCATAAGTCATTGGTCTTGCAAAATTCTTTCATGCAATATCCAGTGTTATTTCTATCACCAAGGCCATATTTTCCAACTACTGGTGTTTCTTCTTTGTTTCCAATATTTCCATTCCAATCACCAGTGATAGTTAACACATTTTGATTGCATGTTTGGTCAACTTCAGACTGCAGAAATTGGTAAAAATCTTCAATTTCCTCATTTTTGGCTTTGGTGTTTGGTGTATAAAATTGAATAATAGTAGTAGTAACTGGTCTTCCTTGTAGGCATATGGTTATTATCCTATCACTGACAGCATTGTTCTGCAGGATAGATCTTAAAACATTTCTCTTCAATTTGTCATTTTTGGCATAGTAGAGCATATGATTATCTTATTCAAAATGGCCAAAACCAGTCCATTTTTCTCACTAATGCCTAGAATATAGATCTTTATGTATTCCATTTCAGTTTTGAACTTCCAATTTTCCTAGATTCATTCTTCATACAATCCATGTTCTGATTATTAATGGATGTTTGCAGCTGTTTCTTCTCATTTTGAGTTGTGCCACATCAGCCAAAGGAGGTCCCAAAAACTTTACTCCATCCACATCATTAAGGTCAGCTCTACTCTGAAGAGGCAGCTTTTCCCCAGTTGTATTTTGAATGCCTTCCAACCTGAGGGCTTATTTTATGGCACTATATTGGACAATGTTTCAGGGCTATTCATAAAGTTTTCCAGTAATATATCAGATAGTGTTTCACTGCTATTCATAAAGTTTTTATTGGGCCATTCATTGATGAGTGGATGGCTCCTTCCTTCTTCTAAGTCTATCTTGGTCTGGAAGCTCCACTGAAACCTGCTAACCATGTGTGACCTTGCTGCTTTTGAAATACTGATGGCGTAGCCTCCAGCCTCACAGCAACATACAAGCCACCACAGTATGACAAACTGACAGATGAGTGGTGGTATAGTGCTGGTGCCTAGCAGATACTAAACTACATTTCTTATATTAAATTGAGTTCTGTAACAATGTATTGCTAGGAAACTATTATTTAATTGATAGATCCTACTATGAAGCAATAGTATTTATTTTCATTGCTCCAATTTGTATTTAAGCAAAGTAGCATTTAAAGTACATTGTTGAAGAAAACCCTGCAACTTCAGGTACTATACCTCTCAAATTATGATACGAAATAATTTAAATCATATTAAATTTTATCAAAAATAAGAATAACATAAAAAAATAACTAGCATAGAACCTTTCTCTGAAATACCTTTCAATTCCACACATGTTTATTGAATTCCTGTTGTGTCCAAACGAAGAGCAAACCAGTTTGACTAAAACTAATTTGCTTAAAACCCATTCTCTTAAAGGCAATTTCTTTTAGGCTAAAGGTACATTCATCTAAAATTCATATTGATTCCATGTCTGTATTTATACTTATTTTGTGTGTCATAGGACAGTTTTAGCCCCATTTGAAAGATATTTAATCTCTGACTTTCTCATTGATAATATTTTTCTAACCTCTGAACATTTCAGAGATATTTTAATATGAGTTCTAAGGGCACTGCCACCCTTCTAAGGTGGTTTAGATAAATAATTAGTAATCATATATAAGTCACTGTCATATTATAAAAATTAGCTTACTCATTTAAGAATATTTTTGCATTCTTTGATGTGCCCTTTTACTAATTAATATATTTATGAACACTTCTAGAATTTTAAAAAGCACTGTATTTAGACACTTTTTTAAAAAAACAAACTTCTTTTTTGGTGTTTCTCCTTGGTATTTATAAAATTGACAATACTTTCTATGTACAAACTTAACTCACTGCCATCAAGTCTGTTCCTACTCATAGTGATCCTTACTGGATTTTTTAGGCCATCAACCTTTATGGAAGTAGCCTGCCTCATCTTTTTTTTTGTGGAATGGCTGATGGGTTCAGAACACTGACCTTTTGGTTAGCAGCCAAGTACCTTAACCACTACACCACCAGAGCTCCTTATGCTTTCTACATATGAACCAACAAATCATGTCTTTTGAATATTTTGGAATATTTTGAGGAGTGGGAGCTCTGGTGGCGTAGTGCTTAAGGCATTTGACTGCTCACCAGAAGGCTGGTGTTTCAAATCCAACAGTCACTCCTCAGAAAGAAGATTGGGCAATCTACTTCCATAGTGATAATGCCTTGGGAACCCAAGGAAGGGTAACTATGAGTCAGATGTGTCTTGATGGCAGTGAGTATCTCTGCATATTACATAAAGTATTAACCAGTAAGACCAATAAAATTAATTGTTAGATCTTATTTTTTGAAATAGGTCTATTTGGAACATGAAATAATAATTTAAAAATTAAGGACTATATCATTTATTTATTTAATTTTATTGTACTTTAGTTTTGTCTATATCCAAATTGGATTGAACCATGAATTGCAAAAGGATGCAGAAATCAGAACACTAATGTTGTGGTGGATTGTTCACTCACAGATATTTGTAGGCAGCACAACAGAATCCCAATCCACAGAAGAGTGTCACTTTTCCCAGGATGTCCATAAATATACTGGAAGCAGTCTGCACCACTAGGGATTGGCTGCTCAAAACATACACATCTGATCCCATCGTTGGAACAACTCACATCACAATTGCTTAAAACACACAGAATTGTGGTCCAGCCAAATTGATACACAGCTCCAACTATCACAACCATTATTAATTTTTTTTACTGGGAATTGAAGCAGATAACAACCTGCTTGCTAAATGTTGTGTAGTGGTCCTTTCCAGTTAGGATCCAAGTCACTCAAGTTCTGCGTAGTGTGACGATGCATCCATGGAGTCATCATGTTATGTAACCCAAGAGCCATCATCATTCAGTACAATCAAAATGTTATTTTAGCAGAAGACTCATGCTGTCTCACTGCACAGTGCAGCAGTTAATTATTTCACTTAGTATATACTATTGAATACCCAGTCTGTGCCAGCCAACATTCTAGGTGTTGAGAGCACAGCAGAGAACAGACTACCCCAAGTTCTAGATGGAGAAATAAACAACAGACACATTTATGATATGATATATGGTGCTTTGAGAAAAGTAGGTAAAGATAAGAGGACACAGGCCTTAGCTCGGAGAGTGAGGTGGAAAGTGTGGGTGAGGTTAGAGAAGTCACCATAGGTCAAGTGATGGAGGTCAAGATGAAGATTTTACGTTTTATTCCAAGTATGAAAAAAAGCTATTGAAAGGTATTGATAGAGGGATGGTGTGAATGGATCGAGATTTTAAAGGTTTTTTGTGACTGCCTCCTGTGGAGCCCAGCAGTTAGCTATTAAATAATCTGAGTACTTTTTGTTACAAACATCATCAGAGGTCATGAATCACTCTTTCTCTAGGGAAGTTTCCAGTAGCAGACTAGTATTGCCTAGGGAAATTTAAAAACAAAAGCAAAATCCACATGTCTTAATCTTTGTCCCTGAAGGAAAAAATAAAATAAAATAAAATAAAGAAGGCAATAATAACCCTTTAGAAAACTGAATAACAACAACTGGGTATTAAATCTTATAGGAGATGACCAAAAGTGTGCCCAAAGATATTTTTCCAATGTTTTATTTTTTAAAACTTCAAATATACAGAAAAGTTAACAAACTGAATAGTGGCCATCCATATACTCACCATCTAAGTTGTACAATTCTGAACCCTTTGCTATATTTGTTTTATCACATACATATAAGCCCATCCATTCATCAAGTCATGTTATTTTTTATTCATTTCAAAGTAAGTTGCAGATATCACTATGCTTTAATCATAAACATTTCAGCTGTCTCAGCAAAGTTTGTTCATTCTTCTTTTTTTTTTTTAGGTAAAATTTCCACATAGTAGAATGCATAGATATTAAGTGAGCCATTTGTAATTTTGAAAAATCCATATCAACATATAGAACAATAGCTGGAACTCCAAGTTCCTCTAGGCCCATCATAGTCAACTTCCACCTCACTCATTCCAATACTGAAGGCAGTCATGACTGATTGTTTTTTTAAGCCATAGATTGATTTTGCCTGTTTTAGGACTTTGTATAAATGGAATCATGCAGTAAGCCTTTATATAAGGCTACTTTCACTCAAAAAATATTTTTGAGCTTCATCTATATTGCCATGTGGGATCTTCTTACTTCCCTTTAATACTGTGTAGTGAGTGTTACAGAAGAGGATGTGGAATGAAGGAGATCATTGCTGATGTCAGATGGATCTTGGCTCAAAACAAAAAATACCAGAGAGATGTTTACTTGTGTTTCATCGACTATGCAAAAGCATTTGGTTGTGTTGTTAGGTGCCGTCAAGTCAGACCCGACTCCTAGCGACCCCTCCTTGAGTTTCTGAGGCAGTATCACTATGGAAGTAGATTGCCCCATCTTCCTTCCGAGGAGTGGCTGATGAGTTTGAATCAGCCTTCTGGTTAGCAGTCAAGTGCCTTAGGCACTATGCTACCAGAGCTCCCATTCGATTGTGTAGATCATAAAAAATGGAGAACATCAAGAAGAATGGGAATTCCAAAACACTTAACTGTGCTCATGAGGAACCTGTACATAGACCAGGAGGCTGTCATTCAGACAGAACAAGGGGATACTGTATACTTTAAAATCAGGAATGTGTCAGGGTTGTATCCTTTCACCATACTTAGTCAATCTGTATGATAAGCAAATAATCAGAGATGCTGGGCTATATGAAGAAGCGCATGGCATCAGGATCATTAGACTCCTTAAAACTCATTAGATTCATTAACAACTTGTGAGATGGAGACAACACAACTTTGCTTGCTGAAAGTGAGGATTACTTGAAGCACTTACTGATAAAGTTTAAAGACTATATACAGTCTGCTGTATGGATTACACCTCAACATAAAGAAAATAAAAATCCTGACAACTGGATCAATAGCAGCATCATAATAAAATGGAGAAAGAATGAAGTTGTCAAAGATTTCATATTACTTTGTTTCACAATCAACACTAACGGGAGCAGCAGTCAAAACATCAGACAATGTATTGCACTGGGTAAATCTGCTGCAAAAACCCTCTTTAAAGTGCTGAAGAGCAAAGATGTCTCTTTGAAGACTAGAGTGCTCCTAACCCAAGCCATAGTGCTTTCAGTCATCTCATATGCATGCGAAAGCTGGACAATTAATAATGAAGACCAAAGAAGAGTTGATGCTTTTGAGTTGTGGTGTTGGAGAATACTGACATGGACTGCCAGAAAAATGAACAAATCTGTCCTGGAGGAAGTGCAGCTGAAATGCTCCTTGGATGCGAGAATGGCTAGAGTTCATCTCACCTACTTTGGTCATGTTGTCAGAAGGGACCATTCCCTGGAGAGGATATCTTGCTTGGTAAAGTGGAGGGTCAGCAAAAAAGGGAAAGGCCCTCAAATGAGCTGAATTGACACAGTGACTACCAGGATGGGCTCAGGCATAGCAACGATTATGAGGCTTGCACAGGACCAGGCAGTGTTTTGTTCCATTGTACATAGGGTCACTATGAGTCAGAGCATACTCAATGGCACTTAACAACAACAACAATGAATGTTAGAATTTATGTATTTCTCACAGTTTCTTTATCTATTCTTCTGTTGATGTACAACTAAGCTTACAGTTTTGGCGTATTACGAATAAAGTTGCTATGAACTTTTATGTAGAAATCTTTTCATAGTTGTATGTTTCTTGCGTAAATATCTAAGAGTGAAATTGTAGAGCCACAGGGTGGATGTGTGTTTAGTTTTATAAGAAATTGCAAGATTTTTTTCACAGTGACTGTTCCATTTTACACTGCAACCAACAATGTATTGGAGTTCCAGTACCATTCTTTTTATTTAAGCCATTTTGGTGAGTGGGTTATGATATCTCATTGTGGTTTTCACTGATAATTTCTTTATGACTAATGATTCTCATGTGCTTATTGACCATTTATAAATATGTAGCTGTACAAAGCCCTGATAATTTTATAACCAGAAGCAATTTATTGTAAAAAATGGAAGAAATTAACATATTTCAATAAGTGCCATGATTTACAAAAAACAATAGTCCTAAAAAAGAGGATTGAAATGTAAATAATTAAATCAGAAATGACAAATTAGAAGAAAGAAAACAATAGACAGCAATTATGAAAGTTGGCTTTTAAACTACACACAATAGGCAATACTATAGAAAATAAATTTAGAAGGAAAAGAACATGATATATTGAGTTTTTGTTTATGGTGATGGAAAATTTGGGCAATGGAGATTGGTGATAGTTGTACAATATAACTGATATAATTGGTTTCACTGAATTGTACATGTAAAAAATGTTGACTTAACAATTGTGTTCTCTACATATTTACAATAATGAAAGTAATTTAAAAAGAAATAACAATAAAATATTAAAAAATAAAAATATATAATTTAGAATAACAAAAACAAAAATTACAAAGGAGAAATGAATGTGGAAAGTAATGATAAAAGAACATAATGGACAAATGCATGGAAATAAATTAGAAAATGTAAATGCAAAATGATTTTCTAATAAATTAAAACTATCAGAAGAAATACTTCAAAACAAGAAACATGTAATTAGCCATGAACAGAAGGAGAAAATTTCCAACTCTGTCATTCAAATATGAAACCTTTCCTACCATCACAAAATACTTATATTAAAAGCTCTTGCAACTATTTGCCTTTTGGTTGACAGAGTCATCCCTATCTTATCCTTTGCTCCCCCTGAACTCTTCTATATCACTTATTCTAGATTTAATTCAATGTTTGTTTTTTGTATTTTTCTTTGTACATTTTCATTTGGTGACCTGTGATGCTTAGTTTGCTAACTCTTCACTAATAGTTTCACTGAGCTCCACTTAGCCCTATTGCTGGTTTTTGGTCTCAATTTGAAGGGCTATGCATGGTGTTGGGCTTCTTGGACCTTCTGGCAGTAGTTGGCTACAATTATCTGTCTCTTCCAGGTGATATCACTGCAAGGGTGGCAGGAACATAGGAACTGCTAGGGCAAGGAGTTCCAGCTTCATGACTAAGACTTGGAAATAAAGGTTTAATGTTAAGAAGGCCACTAACATTACCACTTGTTAAAATAACTCTGAATTCACTAGTCTTACTCATGATAGAGAAACTTACCCAGGAATAGGGAAACACATTTTAAATATTCCCCAAAATTTTTGCAGTGATTATTCCTGCAAAACTTCTCCTGCCAAGACCAGATGGAGAAGCCTTTGTTGCTGGCCATCCACACTCAGAGTGGTCTCTTGCCCATGGAGCAGGTGCACTGTCAGGCTAAGTACCTACAATTCTTCTGCATCAGAGGAAGCCACTTATCCATAGGTCTGATATCCAGAGGGATGCTGTCTTATAATTGAAGCTATTCTCAGGTGTCTGGAAGGTGAATTCAATGGAACCGGCCTTCATAAGAGGGGCTTTGTGAAACTCAGAATAAGAGTACTTTCATCCAGAATGAAGTAATTTCAAAACAAGAAGTGATGGGACATTTGGTGGACCAAATCACTTTCCAACAGTTATAGCTCTGTCACACATCTAAAGCTCCCTGTTTTGAATAAACTCATGCCCAGTTGAAGTGGTCAGTGATGCATAAAATTATCCTAGTAGGTAGGAGGACAGAACAAGATGCTAGTGCCATTTATAATCTCATCTAAACACATTACCTAGAGTCTACCTTCCTTGACTCAATGATCCCTGAAAAAAACCCATCTTCACCAAATATCTGTTAAATTGAACAATGAATAAGGCAAAATGGAAAAATCTGTAACATCACTAGAAGTATTTCAGGAAATATAAGGACACTGGTCCCATGTTGAAGAGCTCTAGTGTATTTAACAAGTACCTAGTAATTGTGAAGGTAATTATTGCTTAATAAATAAATAAATAGATACTCCCTAAGGAGCTCTGATTGCACAGATGTTAAACACTTGGTTGCTAACAAAAAGTTTTGTGCTTTGAACCCATCAGCCACTCCACAGGAGAAGGATGTGGCAGTCTGCTTCCATAAAGATTTACAGCCTTGGAAACCCTGGCTGTAAATGGGGCAGCTCTACTTTGTGCTACAGGGTTGCTATGAGTCAGAATCCACTTGATGACAATGGGTTTTTGATAGGTATACTTAGGATTTTGTATCTGATGAGCAGGAAGTAAACTTACTTTGCACATATGTGCTCAAATATTTATAGAAACAAATAAAATCTCAGTGATTTAAAACATAAAAGTTAATGAACTAAAAAATATAGACATTTTAAAATATGAAAGTTATAAAAATTTGGTGACATAATGAAAAAATCTAGATGTTAATAACAAAAGTTTAGCCACTTAAAAATAAATTTCAAGCCATCAAATATTTTAAAACAAAAAAGTCAACAAGTATCTTATGTAAATATTATGTCAAAGACAAAAATAAAAACTTTAATTTTCTCCTATATAGGAAATAATTACAATAAAGTATTATGTATCTAACATAATTGAGTATAAGGGGCATGTTTTAAGTGTTTTTCTCATTTCTTTTTAAGGAATGAATAGGAAACAATTAAGTATTTATCTCAAGAAATGAAATCAATCTAAAGAAAGTAGGTGAAAAGAATTAAAATTATAGAAAATAAGGAATATGAAAAGGAAAAATGGGAAAATCTATTGATCCTCAATCTTGTACTTCATAAAATTCAATAAAATACATAAAACTCATAAACTTTTGGGTGGAAATGGGGGTTATTGTTATCTAGGACATAGACTTATCCACAATGCTTAAAAAGACACACTCAAGCACAAGAGATAAAGGCAACAAAGATAAGTACTCTTACATACACAATCCTGCAGTAACAGTAATAACAATAATCTGCAGGTGGATACATAGACACTCAAGATGAACAGGGGTGGGAAGGCAAAAGGACTACACTACAAACATATATAGGTTTGAGATAGGATATTTCTACATATCTATTTATAGTGCTTAAGGCATGTGACTGTTAACCAGAAGGTTGGCAGCTCAAACCCACTAGCCTCTCCTTGGAAAGAAGGTTGGAAAGTCTACTTCCATAGTGATATCGCCTAGGAAACCCAAGGAGGGGTCGCTATGAGTCAGATCCAACTTGACAGCAGTGTTTTTTTGTTTTTTGGTATTTTTATGTGCTGCAAACATATCTATGAAGGTAGTAGAGCATACAAGGGGCAAAGTTATGAAAACTTCTTAGCCATAACCAAACACCTTGAGGGAATGAGTGGCTGGATATTGGGGCTCAGGACCATAAAACTGGGGACACTAAGGTCAATTACAATAAGACAGTCCACTATGACAGTGTTCTACATCCTACTTTGGTGAACAGCATCTGGGGTCTTAAAAGCTTGTGAGTAGCCATCTAAGGTGTATCTATTGGTTTCTCCCTGTCAGAAGCAAAGAAGAGTGAAGAAAATAAAAGATGCAAGGAAATAATTAGTCCAACAGACTCATGGACCATATGAACCCCAGCCTTTATGACTCTGGGGCAAGAAAATGTAGTGGTGCCTGGCTACCACTGTTGGCTATCACTCTGAAAGGGATGACGATAGAAGGGTCTGGATAGAGTGGAAGAAAAATGTGGAACAAAACTCAAAATCATAAAAAAGACAAGGCTTACTAGTCTGATAGAGACTGGTGGAACCCCTGAGACTATGGCCCCTAAATACCCTTTAAGCTTGTAACTTACCTCATGCCGGGATTTAACTTTCAGTCAAATGATAGACAGACCTATAAGGTGAACAGTAATTCCAGGGAGGTACTCACTCATTAGAACAATCAACCACATCAGGTCGAAAGGGCAGCTTTTACCCAGGGATAAAACTAAGGGGCAGGACGTGATAGGAAAGGACAAAGGGCAATGGTAAATAAAGGAAAGAAGTGGGAAGAGTGTTGTTACATTGTGGGGAACACAATGAATGTCACAAAACATGTATGCATTGTTGAATGCAAAACCAACTTACTCTGTAAACTTTCACTCAAATCACAATTTAAAAGAAAGAAAGAAAAAAAAAAAAAAAGATACTCCAACCCCCTCACCTACCCCGGGGCTCTCACCATGAGATTCTGATTCATGTAGTCAAAGCGCAAGTATGGATTTCATTATATTTAACAAAGCTCCAGAGTTGATGTTGATGTGTTTCTCAAATGAGAGTTATATGGACTTCCTTTCAAAGGGAGGAGGACCTTGAAGTATGCTATGTTAATATATTTTCATTATGTTGTTTTCCTTATGTATATATTGCTTATACATCTATAAAAGCAAACACAATCACTATGTGAATACCAAACACACTCTCTAAGTGAATACCCTAGCTGCTCCCAGAATACCAATAACAATGTCAATTCACTATGACTGGTCATATTTTGTGGAAGATAAAACATTGATGTTGAAATTCATAGTCAGAAGATGATTTTCGTTTTGTATTTTACTTTCTTAACTCTTTTAAGATTGAACATCACACAAGTCATCATCATTATCGTTTCAACTATTGCTAAATTTAGATATGATCAACTTAGTAGTACACTTCAAAATAAATTATTAATTTAAAAATTCAATTCATTAAAAATGATTCATTGTTTATTAACTAGTATCCCTACCACTAAAAATATGTTCCAAATTGACACAAAGATAGAATAAATCCTGCATCAGCACACATAAGATACTGCCTGCTCAGTTTTTTTGGCCTGATTATACCGGCCCACTGTGCATAATAACCCAGTTCTCTCACTACTTTTATTCAAATGACTTCAAAACCTTCATTAGCCCAATGTGCTGTGATATCGTTGAGCTGCAGTTGGCTCAAGGGCATTGTTCTGCATTCAGTTCAGCCTGTTCTTTTTGTCATTAACATGCAACAATTAAATCACAACCTTGCAGCAAGGTTGTCTCATAATGTCGTTAGGATCTCAACTGAGGAAGCAAAAGTCTTACTTTATGGTTAGAGTTTTCAATGGCATATTTTCATTACAAGAAGTTTTGTCTTCATAATTGGTAACTTGAGTACATGAAGAATGAGTATGATTACTGTCATTTTAGTATTAGGCCTTTTCCACTTAATAGGACCCATAAACACTTATTTATCAAGATATTAATGTTCAACAATGCATCTTTACATGATCATTTGGTGACAAAACAATTGTAAACACAAACAAACATCCAGACATTGAATTACACATAAGCTCTCAGTCACAAAATGATCCAGGATACGCAAACATTTTGTGGGGCTTTAACAACATAATGAATATATAAAATTGAAAAGTTCTCAGAAAACTTCTGGACCCTTGAGAATATGCCCACCAGTAATTGATGTTTATTGTCCTAGAGAAAATGATCATGCTGTCTAGTCACTGGAAAAGGATATCATGCTCAGTAAAGTGGAGGGCGAGTGAAAAGAGAAGACCATCATTGAGATAGATTGACACAGTGGTTGCAATGATGGGCTCTAGTATGGCAAGAACTGTGAGGATGATGCAGGACTGGGCAGTGTTTTGTTCATTTTATATAGGATCCCTATGAGTCGGGACTGACTTGATGTCATCTAACAACAAAAACACAACATTGAATGCTTAATTGGATATCTGGATTTGCTTAGACAATAATAGTTTACATTTCTGGGCCCATTGTCCCTTTCTGATCTGAACTCCAGGCTGACATTCAAGTTCATAAAGCTCTTTTTGGTTCTTGTTTTGACAATATACTCAGAATCCCCTCTTAAGTGACCAAAATGAAAGTCCCATCAATTTTTCGTTTTGTAAGATCCCCTTTTTATGGTTCCCTTTTTCTACTTCCCTCTCCCCCATGTACAATATGGAATTGCCCAACAGGTTAACAAAAAATTGAGAATTTCTTATGTATCAGCCCATGATCTGGGTATTGAAGATAGATAGAAACTCTAACCAAAGAACAAAGAGGGGATATGGGCAAAAAAAAAGTAAACACAAAACAACTTTAAATTTGGCATCGTTTAACAGTCCTATGGGAAAGCCAGAAGCCATCAATCAATCAATCAATAAATTCGTGTGTGTTAATTTTTCTGACTAATTTTATTTATTTATTTTTTATTTTAAGAGCTTGTTTTACATTCAAAGTCACGCATACATTTAGTTTCATTCCCCATTCGCCATGTCCAACCCTAACCCAGTCTCCTTGCTTCCCTACCCTGCAACACTTCCCCTGTGCCCTTCATAATTATGCATCCTGTTTGTCCTGCATTTCCTCAGTTTGAATGTTGGTCCTTTGGTGTCCCATGTTTATTGCTTTAGGGGATGTATTACCATTGAGTGTGTGGGTGCAGCATCCTGGGTTGAGTGGTCTGCATGTACATCTTGCTAACCATTGGTCAGAGAGCCTGCCCATGGGGGTGAGTTTTATTCCAGGCATCAAATTTATTTCAGAGCCATAGTATTGGGAGTCTCACCAGACTTCATCTGGCCAGCAATTCTGGTCATTATTGAGTTTTTGGATTTTGTTCCACGTTTTCCCTCCTACTCTATCCAGGATCTCCAGATTTTATCCTTTCCTGAGTGGTTGGCATTGGTAGCCGGGCACCTTCCAGTTCTTCTGGTCTTGAGGGCCATCGTGTCCTAGGGTTGATTGCTTCTAAATGCTCTTGGTTTGTGTGTGTATGTGTGTGTTTTTGTGTGTGTGTTCTTCTTCACTTCCGATGCTAGGAGACCATTAGCTGCATCCTAGATGGCTGCTTGAAAGCTTTTAAGACCCCAGTCGCTACTCACCAATGTAGGATGTGGAGCAATGCTTTTATGTATTTTGTTGTGCTGATTGAGTCTGGTGTACCCCAGTACTATGGTCCTGAGGTAGTAGCTCTATTGGATCTCTCTCCCATAGTTTTGGGATGTCTGTGAGGGATTATTCTGTGCCTATCTTCTATTGTTTCTGTAAGGACTGCAGGTATTTTGTATCACTGGTGTCTGTACAGGATTAGCCTCAGCTGAGTCTATCCTTGGTCCAGAGTATACCTCTATTCACTGATCCCTGTCTGATCATCTCGGTGTTCATGTGTTTATCTGTATAGCCTAGTGTTTGGTGTTAATGGCAGTGTGGTATTATGGACACGTTGGTTGGTTTTAACATCTGTTGTCTATTTCTTATTGTGCGCAGTTTGGTGTCCTCTCATTTGCCAATGTTATCATGGTGGTCATATATCCTTCCCGTGTATCCCTCCCCCTACCCATGTCAGCATGTAAGCCCCAACTAGCCCTAAATTAATCCCTCCCATTCCCTCCCCATCCCAGTAACCTATTAGGTGAGTTCCCTTTCCCAAGCAAACCCTTCTCTGTCTTTTTACAGTAATGGGCTCATATAATACTTGTCCTTCTGTGATTGACTTATTTCACTCAGCATAATGTCCTCCAGGTACATCCACGTTGTGAGATGATTCAGGTAACCCTCATTGTTCTTTAATGGGCATAGTATTCCATTGTGTGGATATACCATAATTTGGTTATCCACTCATCCCTTGATGGGCATTTGGGTTTCTTCCATCTCTTTGCTATGGTGAATTGTGCTGCATTGAACATAGGTGTACATGTTTGTTTGTGTGCTATCTCTCACCTCTTTAGGGTATATTCCTAGTAATGGAATTGCTTGGTCAAATAGTACTTCTATTTTCAGTTTTTTTAAGGAAGCGCCACACTGTTTGCCACAATGGTTGTACCATTTTGCAATCCCACCAACAGTGCACAAGAGTTCCAATCTCTCCACAACCCCGCCAGCATTTGTTACTATCTGATCTGTTGAACTTTGCAATTATTGCTGGGGTGAGATGATATCTCATTGTTGTTTTGATTTGCATTTCTCTAATGATTAATGATCGTGAGCAATTTCTCATTTGTTTGTTGGCTGCTTGTATATCTTCTTTGGTGAAGTGTCTGTTCAAGTCTTTTGCCCATTTTTGAATTGGGTTATTTGTCTTTTTGGTGTTGAGGTGTTGAGGTTTTCTGTAGATTTTGGAGATAAATCCTTTGTCAGATATGTAATAGGCAAATATTTTCTCCTAATCTGTAGGCTCTCTTTTTTACCCTTTTGATGAAATATTTTGATGCACACAAGAATTTAATTTTTAAAAGGTCCCAGTCATCTAGCTTCTCCTCTATCTCCTGCACATTCTGGGTTATGCTTGACAGTCTATTTATGCCATAAATTAGGGCTCCTAGATTTGCCCCTATTTTATCTTTGATGAATTTTATAGGTTTGGGTTTTACATTAAAGTCTTTGATCCAGCTTGAGTTTATTTTTGTATATGGGGTGATGTATGGGTCTTGTTTCATTTTTCTACAGGTGGATATCCAGTTTTGCCAGCAACATTTGTTAAAGAGGCTATCCCTTCCCCATCTAATGGGCTTTGGGCCTTTGTCAAAGATCAGTTGTCCATAGATAGATGGATCTATGTCTGAGCTTTCGATTCTGTTCTATTGGTCTATCTGTCTATCATTGTACCAATACCATGCTGTTTTGACTACTGTGGCTATATAGCAGTTCTTAACATCTGGGAATGTGAGCCCTCCCACTTTGTTTTTCTTCTTGAGAAGCGTTCTGCTTATTTTAGGTCTCTTTCCTTTCCATATGAAATTAGTTATTAGTTTTTCCATGTCCTTAAAAAATTTTGTTGAAATCTGGATTGAGATTGTGTTAAATGTGTAGATTGCTTTAGGTAGTACTGACATTTTCGCAATGTTTAGTCTACCTATCCATGAACAAGGCAGATTCTTCCATTTATGTAGTACCTTTGTTGTCTTTTGTAGCAGTGTTTTATAGTTTTCTTTGTATAGGTCTTTTGTTTCTCTGGTGAGGTTTATTCCTAGATATTTTATCTTTTTCGTAGCTATAGTGAATGGTATGGTTTCCCTTATTTCTTTATCAGAGGAGTCCTTGCTGGTGTAGAGAAATCCAACTGATTTTTGAGTGTTGATCTTGTATCCTGCCACTTTGCTGAACCTCTCTATTAGTTCCAGTAGTCTTTTTATTGAGTCCCTTGGGTTTTCTATGTATAGGATCATATCATTTGAAAATAGAGATAGTTTTAATTCCTCCTTGCCAATATGTATGCCTTTTATTTCTCTTTCTTGCCTTATTGCCCTGGCCAGGCCTTCCAAAACAATGTTAAATAGAAGTGGTGATAGAAGGCATCCCTATCTGGTTCCTGTTCATAAGGGGAATGCCCTGAGTGTTTCTCCATTAATAATGATGTTGGCCGTTGGCTTTGCATATGTACCTTTTATTATGTTGAGGAATTTCTCTTCTATCCCTATTTTGCTGAGAGTTTTAAACAGGAATGGATGTTGGATTTTATCAAATGCCTTTTCTGCATCAATTGATATAATCATATGGTCCTTTTCCTTTGTTTTGTTTATGTGGTGGATTACATTGATTGATTTTCTGATGTTGAACCACCCTTGCAAACCTGGTATGAATCCCACTTGGTCCAGATAAATTAATTTTTTGATATGTTGTTGGATTCTGTTGGCCAAGATTTTGTTAAAGATTTTTGCATCTATGTTCATGAGTGATATTGGTCTGTAGTTTTCCTTTCTAGTGTTGTCTTTCCCTGGTTTTTGTATTAGTGTTATGCTTGCTTCATGAAATGAGTTTGGGAGTACTCCATCTTTTCCTCTGTTCTGGAATAGCTTGAGTAGCATAGGTATCAACTCTTCTCTGAATATTTGGTCAAATTCTCTAGTGAAGCCATCAGGGCCAGGGCTTGTGTTTGTGGGAAGTTTTTTTTATGACCTGTTCAATGTCTTCCCTTGTTATGGATCTGTTAAAGTTTTCTATTTCTGAGTGGGATAATTCAGGTAGATCTTGTGATTCTAGAAACTTGTCCATCTCTTCTAGATTCTCATATCTATTGGTCTACATTTTTTCATAATATTCTGTCAGCAATCTGTCCAGACCATGAATGGCTCAGGAGTTTGTCTGTGATACCGCCCACCTGTGGTACCAAAGATGCACATGATTTCAGCTGTTCTGGAGTTGGGAGAGTGCCTGCTAGTAATCTGTAATCCCAATATCAGTCACAAAGACAAGCACAGACCTCTCAATGTCTCCCAAGGTGACCCAAGCCCACTCAGTGACCCATTGAGGGTGGAGCGAGCTCACCTTCCTGGAGCATCAGTGAGCTCTCCGCTTGGGTTTCAGTGGTGCTGCGTGCATCCGTTTGGACCCAGCCGACCCGAGTTTCCAGTAAAATCAGGTGCTGAAGGTAAATTCTTGGGGTGATTGCTGGGATGTTGGTGTGGTCGCTGGTATGCTGGTACAGATTGTCTTCTTTCTTGCCTCATGGAGATCTTAGGTGGCCGCCCTTGCCCGCCAGTCAGTGACTGCCCCAGGGAATTTTCCAATGGCTTCTCTCAGCTGCCCATCGTCCTCTGCCAGGTAGATCTTTCTTAAATAATCTTCCTGTGCCTTTCCTCTAATTCTGCTCTTCTGTGTTTGGTGCACTCTGATTCAGTGAGCTGTTCAGAGCACCAAAACCCCTAATTCAAACTGCTGTACCTAGTTTTTCAAGCACTAAGATGCTAGAGGGAAATAGCGTGGTGATTACTGACGAGACTGCATTTCGAATCAATAAGTATATTAAAATATTTTCAGGTTAACATTATTTATGTCATAATCTCTACAGATTCCTATTTTTGATGAGAAATAATATATAGTTTTGTACTTTTGCTATTCTTTATCTGATTTCTTGAGGTGCTAGGGTGAATTCAAAGTGATTTCTAAAAGAAAATCATTTGGCCTTTTTTTTTTTTTTAATGTACCTTGGGTGCAAATTTACAAAGCAGAATTTTTTTACATTCAACAGTTTGTGTGCGTTTGATTTCACGTCCCCTTATCATCCCTAACCTTAGCCCACTTTCCTCCCCTCTCTTTGCTGTGACGCCCCCTCCCTGTGCCCTTCTTAAGTATGCACTCCTGTCTGTCCAGCTTTCCCTCCATGTGAATATTGCACCTCTGGTGCCCCAAGGCTGATTGCTCCAAGGGTTATATCTCTGTAGAGTAGGTGAATGCCTCACCCTGAGTTGGGTGCTCTGCATATAAGTCTTTCTACTATTGGGCTGAAAGCTAGTCCTTGGGAGTTAGATCTATCCCAGGCTCAAAGAGTACCCAGGGGCATTGTCTTTGGGGTCCCGTCAGACTTCATCCAGCCAGTAATTCTGGTCATTATTGTGTTTTTTGAGTTTTGGTCCACAATTTCCCTCCCACTCTATCCAGGATCTCTAATTTTGATCCCTTCCCAAGTGGTTGGCATTGGTACATAGGCACCATCTAGTTCTTGTGATTTCTAGGTCCATCATATTCTTGGACTAATTGTTTCCAAATGCACTTGATTTTCTCTACTCTTCTTTGCTTCAGATGAGAGGAGACCATTAGCTGCATCTTAGATGGCCATCGAAAGCTTTTAAGACCCCTGTTGCTACACACCAAAGTAGGTTGCAGAACAAGATTTTTATGTATTATGTTGTGCCAATTGAGCCTGGTGTTCTCCAATACTATGGTCCTGAGTTGGCAGGCCTGGTGATTTTCTCTCCCAAGACATTTGGTTGTCTCTGAGGGATTACTCCTTGTCTGTTTTCTGCTGCTTCTGTAATGATTGTGGTTATTTTGTATCAGTAGTATCTATGCAAGATTATCTTCAGCTAAATCTATCACTGTTCTAGAGTACATTCCTGTTCACCAGTACCCATCTGATCTTCTCAGTTGTCTA
This sequence comes from Orycteropus afer afer, assembly GCF_000298275.1. Lineage (NCBI taxonomy): Eukaryota > Metazoa > Chordata > Mammalia > Tubulidentata > Orycteropodidae > Orycteropus > Orycteropus afer. The sequence continues at coordinate 2,661,614 of NW_006921664.1, read as the reverse complement.
GGCATTTATCTGTAGCCTGTTGTTTACTGTTAGTAGTAATGCAGTATTGTGCATATACTATTATTTGCCTTTGTTGTCCATACCTGTGTGCATGTTTCAGTGTCCTCCCTTTTCCCAATGTTATCATGCTGGTCACAGACTCTTTCCATATTTTCCCTCCCCTTACCTGAATTAGCTTATGCCACTCCCCAACTAGTCCAGAATTTTTCCTCCCCTTCCCTCCCATCACCTACAAAGTGAGTTTCCTTCCCTAAACAAACACTTCATTGACTTTTTATAATAATAGGCTCATACAGTTTGTCTTTCTATGATTGACTTGTTTCACTCAGCATAAGGTCTTCCAGAATCTTCCATATTGTGAGATGAATCGTGTATTCGTCATTATTCTTTAATGGTGCATAGTATTCCATTGTGTGAATGTACCATGATTTGGTTATCCATTATCTGTTGATGGACATTTAGGTTGTTTCCATCTCTTTGATATAATGAATTGTACTGTGCTGAACATGGGTGTGCATATATCTGTTCGCATCTTGTCTCTCACTTCTCACCTCTTTAGGATAGATTCTGTATTTTTCCTTTTTTTTTTTGTTATGTGCTATTGAGTTGTTTCTGACTCACAGCAACCTTATGTGCAACAGAACAAAACACTGCCTGGTCCTGTGGCAGTCTCATGATCCGTACTATATCTGAGCCCATCATTGCAGCCACTGTGCCAATCCACCTTGTTGAAAAAGGTGTCAATCCACCGTTTTCATTGACTCTCCATTTTACTAAGCACGATATCTTTCTTCAGAGAATTGTCACTTCTGGCAACATTACCAAAATAGGTGAGATGAACTCTGGCCATTCTTGCTTTCAAGGAGCACTCTGGCTGTACTTCCTCCAAGACAGATTTGTTATTTCTTTTAGCAGTCCACAGTACTTTCAGCATTCTTAGCCAACACCTCAACTGAAAAGCATCAACTCTTCTTGTGTCTTCTTTATTCACATGCAGCTCTCACATGCATATGAGGCAATTAAAAATACCATGGCTTGGGGTAGGACCTTACTCTTCAAGGAGACATCTTTACTCTTCAGCACTTGAAAGAGGTCTTCTGCAACAGATTTGCCCAATGCAATATGTTTTTTGATGTCTTGACTGCTGTTCCATTGTGTTGAATGTAGAACCAAGTAATCCAAAGTCTTTGACAACTTCAATTTTTTCTCCATTTATCGTGATGCTGCTTGTAGGTCTGGTTGCAAGGATTTTTTTTTTTTTTCTTTTTATTGAGGTGTAAGGTGCACCTGACACAAGCCATGATATTTCCAATTGCCTCGTATGCATGTGAGAGCTGGACAATGAATAAGGAAGACCAAAGAAGAGTTGATGCTTTTGAGTTGTGGTGCTGGCAGAGAATGCTGAAAGTACCATGGACTGCTAAAAGAACTAACAGATCTGTCCTGGAGGAAGTGCAGCCAGAATGCTCCTTGGAAGCAAGAATGGCCAGACTTCGTCTCACCTATTTTGGTCATGTTGTCAGAAGGGACCATTCCCTGGAGAAGGATGTCATGCTTGGTAGGGTGGAGGGTCGACGAAAGAGGGGGAGGCCTTCAATGAGATGGATTGATACTGTGGCTGCAATGATGGGCTCAAGTATAGCAGGGATTGTGGGGTTGGCGTGGGATGGGGCAGTGTTTCGTTCTGCTGTGCATGGGGTCACTATGAGTCAGAAACGACTCGACAGCACTTAACAACAACAACAACAATTAATACTGCAGATTGTAGTCTTTAATCTTCTTCAATAGTGCCCCAGGTCATCCTCACATTCAGTAAGCAAAGTTGTGTTGTCTGTGTATCTCAGGTTGTTAATGAGCCTTCGTCCAATCCTGAAGCCATGTTCTTCTTCATATAGTCCAGTTTCTCAGATTATTTTTTCAACATACAGATTGAATAAGTATGGTGAAAGGATACAACTCTGATGCACTACGTTCCTGATTTTAAACCATGCAGTACTTTTTCTTTTTAGTGGTGTCTTTCCCTGGTTTTGATATCAGTGTTATGCTTGCTTCATAAAATGAATTTGGGAGTATTCCATCTTTTTCTATGTTCTGGAATAGTTTGAGTAGTATAGGTGTCAACTGTTCTTTTAATGTTTGGTAAAATTCTCCAGTTAAGCCATCTGGGCCAGTGCTTTTTCTTGTGGGAAGTATTATTATTATTATTATTTTAATTACCTGCTCAATTTCTTCTTTTGTTATGGGTCTGTTCAAGAGTTCTATCTCTGATCTGGAGAGTTTAGGTAGACCTTGTGTTTCTAAAAACTTGTTCATCTCTTTTAGGTTATTGAATCTGTTGGAGTACAATTCTTATAATATTCTGTTATTATCTTTTTTTATTTCAGTTGGATCTGTTATGATGTCACACTTTTCATTTTCATAGAATATGTGAGTGCATCACCCTGGGTCTAGTGGTCTGCATGTACATCTTGTTTACTATTGGGCTGAGAGCCAGCCCCTAAGAGTGAGTTTTATTCCAGGCCCAGAAAGTATCCCAGGACCATAGTACTGGGGGTCTCACCAGACTCCATCTAACCAGTAATTCTGGTCATTATTGAGATTTTGGATTTTATTCCATGATTTTCCTTTCACTCTACCCAGGATCTCCAGATTTGATCCTCTCCTGAGTGGTTGGCATTTGTAGCTAGACACCAACTAGTTCTGCTGGTCTTGAGGGCCATTGTGTCCTAGGGCTAATTGCTTCCAAATGTCCTTGTTTTTTTGCACTCTTCTTCACTTCTGGTGATAGAAAATCATTAGGTGAATCTTCGATAGCTACTTGAAAGCTTTTAAGACCCCAGTCACTACTCACCAATGTAGGATGAGGAACAAAACTTTTATGTATTTTGTTATGCTAATTGAGTCTGATGTCCCCCAATACTATAGGCCTGAGCTGGTAGATCCATTGGATCTCTCTCCCACAGTGTCTGGCTGTCTGTAAGAGACTACTCTATGTCTATCTTCTGTTGTTTCTGTAAGAATTACAGGTATTTTGTATTACTGGAATCTGTGCAAGATTAGTCTCTGCTGAATCTATCCTTTGTCTAGAGTATACTCATGTTCACTGACCACCATCTGATCTTCTCAGATGTTTTATGCATTTATCGGTAGCCTGGTGTTTGGTGTTAATGGTAATGCAGTATTGTGCATATACTGGTTGGTATTAACATCTGTTATCTATCTCTTATGTGCACAATTCAGTGTTCTCCCTTTTCCTAATGCTATCATGGTGGTCACACACTCTTTGTATACCACCCCTCCCCTTACCCATGTCAGCATGTGGCCCCAAACTAGCCCAAAATTAATTCCTCCCTTCCCTCCCTACCCCGGTAAACTACAAAGTGAGTTCCTTTTCTCAAGCAAACCCTTCTTTGTCTTTTTACATCAATGGGCTCATACGGTATTTGTCCTTCTGCAATTGACTTATTTCACTCAGCATAATGTCCTCCAGGCTCATCCACGTTGTGAAATGATTTGTATGTCCTTCATTGTTCTTTAATATAGCACAGTATTTCATTGTGTGAATATACCATAATTTGGTTATCCACTCATCTGTTGATGGGCATTTAGGTTGTTTCCATCTCTGCTTCAGTGAATTGTGCTGTGATGAACATGGTGTCTATATGTCTGCACATTTGTTGTTGTTGTTATGTGCTATCAAGTTGGACCCGACTCATAGCTACCCCTCCTTGGGTTCCCGAGGCAGTATCACTATGGAAGTAGATTGCCCCATCTTCCCTCCAAGGAGTGGCTGGTGGGTTTGAATTGCCAGACTTCTGGTTAGCAGTCAAACGCCTTAGACACTATGCTACCAGAGCTCCCAATGTCTGTACATAGATGTATATATATGTCTGTTCATGTGCTGCCTCTCACCTCTTTAGGATATATTCCTAGTAATGGAATTACTGATTCAAATGGTATTTCTATTTTCAGTTTTTTAAGGAAACGCCATACTGTGTGCCACAATGATTGTACCATTTTACAATCCCACCAGCAGTGCACATGGGTTCCAATCTCTCCACAACCTCACCAGCATTTGTTATTTTCTGTCCTGTTGAACTTTGCTATTATTGCTGGGGTGAGATGATATCTCATCATTGTTTTGATTTGCATGTCTCTAATGATTTGTTTCATTTTTGTGTAAGTGGATATCCAGTTTTGCCAGCATCATGTGTTAAAGAGGCTGCCTCTTCCCCATTTAATGGGTTTTGGATTTTTGTGAAAGATCAGTTGTCCATAGATGGATGGGTCTATTTCTAGACTTCCATTTCTGTTCTATTGGTCTATCTGTCCATCATTGTACCATTACCAAGCTGTTTTGACTACTGTGGCTATATAGTAGGTTTTAAGATCCGCAAGTGTGAGACCTCCCACTTTGTTCTTCTTGTTCAGAAGTGCTCTGCTTATCCGAGGTCTCTTTCCTTTCCATATAAGTTAATAATTGGTTTTTCCATATCCTTAAAAAAATTGTTGGTATCTGGATCGGGATTACATTAAATGTGTAGACTGCTTTAGGTAATGTTGACATTTTCACAATATTCAGTCTACCTATCCATGAACAAGGCAGGTTCTTCCATTTATGCAGAGCCCTTATTGTCTCTTGTAATAGTGTTTTATAGTTCTCTTTGTATAGGTCTTTTGTGTCTCTGGTAAGGTTTATTGCTAGATATTTTATCATTTTAGTAGCTATTGTAAATGGTATTGTTTCCGTATTTCTTTTTCAGAGGTGTCTTTGTTGATGTAGAGGACTCCAACTGATTTTTGTATGTTGACCTTGTCTCCTGTCACTTTACTGAACCTCTCTATTAGTTCCAGTAGTTTTTGTGTTGAGTCTCTTAGATTTTCTATGTACAGGATTATAACATCCACAAACAGAGATAGTTTTAGTTCCTCTTTGCCAATAATTTGTATACCTTTTATTTATCTTTCTTGCCTTATAGCCCTGGCTAGGATTTCCAATACAATGTTAAATAGAAGTGGTGATATAGGGCATCCCTGTCTGGTTCTTGTTCATATGGGGAATGCCTTGTGTCTTTCTCCATTAATAATGATGTTGGTCATTGGCTTTGCATATATGCCTTTTATTATGTTGAGGAACAAGAACAGTTGTTGGGTTTTATCAAATGCCTTTCTGCATCAATTGATATAATCATATGGTTCTTTTGTTTTGTTTATGTGGTGGAGTACATTGATTGTTTTTCTGATGTTGAATAAGCCTTGCATACCTGGTATGAATCCCACTTGGTCATGATATATTATTATTATTATTATTATTTTGATATATTGTTGGATTCTGTTGGCTAAGATTTTGTTGAAGATTTTTTGCATCTATGTTCATGAGGGATATTGGTCTGTAGTTTTCCTTTTTAGTGGTATCTTTCCTTGGTTTTGGTATTAGTGCTATGGTTGCTTCATAAAATGAGTTTTGGAGTATTCCATCTTTTTCTGTGTTCTGGAATAGCTTGAGTAGTATAGGTGTCAACTCTTCCCTGAATGTTTGGTAAAATTCTCCAGTGAAGCCATCAGGGCCAGGACTTTTCTTTGTAAGGAGGTTTTTTTTTTTTTTTTTATGACCTGTTCAATTTCTTTAGTTATAGGTCTATTCAAGCATTCTATCTCTGAGTGGGATAGTTTAGATAGGTCATGTGATTCTAGAACCTTGTCCATCTCTTCTAGGTTCTTAAATCTGTTGGAGTACAGTTTTTCATAATATCCTGTCAGTATCTTTTTTATTTAAATTGGTTCTGTTGTGATGACACCCTTTTTGTTTACTATTCTTGTACTTTGCATCTTCTCTTTCTTTTCTCTTGTTAGATTTGTTAATGGTTTGTCTATTTTGTTAATCTTTTTGAAGAACCAGCTTTTTGTTTTGTTGATTTTCTCTATTTTTTTTCTGTTTCATTTATTTCTGCTCTGATCTTTATTATTTCCTTAGTTCTAGATACTGTGGGATTCTTTTGTTGTTCTTTTTCTAGTTGTTGGAGTTGTTAAGTTAGAGTGTTGATTTTGTTTCTTTCCTCTTTTTTGATGTATACATTTATTGCTACAAACTGACCTCTGAGTACTGTTTTCGCTGTGTCCCATAGGTTTTGATATGATGTATCTTCATTCTCATTTGTTCAGGAATGGATGCTGGATTCTGCTGGAGTCTACTGGTTAGGATTTTGTTGAAGATTTTTGCATCTATATTCATGAGAGATATTGGTCTGTGGTTTTCTTTTTGAGTAATGTCTGCCTAGTTTTGGTGTCAAGGTTATAGTTGCTTCATAAAATGAATTAGGGAGGATTCCATCATTTTCTATGTTCTGGAATAGTTTTAGTAGGAGTGGTGTCAGTTCTCCTCTGAACGTTATTCTCTGGTGAAACCAGTCTGGCCAGGGCTTTTTATTTATTGGTGATTTTTGTTTTATGACCTATTAAATTTCTTCTTTTGTTATGCATCTTTTCAACTTCTCCACCTCAGTTTGTGTTAGTTTAGGTAAGTAGTGTGTTTCTAGAAATCTGTTCATTTCTTCTACATTTTCAAATTTTTTGGAGTATAGTTCTTCATAGTATCCTGATACTATATTTTTATTTTACTTGGTTTTGTGGTGAGGTAGCCCAATTCATTTTCTTATTCATGTTATTTATATTCTCTGATTATTTTCCTTTGTTAAATTTGCCAGTGGTTTGTCAATTTTATTAATCTTTTCAAAAAAGCAATTTCTAGTCTTGTTGACATTTTTTATTATCTTTCTGTTTTATTTATTTTTGCTCAAATATTTATTAGCAAATATTTATTAGGCTTTTCTTTCTTCCTTTTTTTTTTTTTTTAATTGTTGGAGATGTTGGGTTAAGGTGTTGATTTTGGCTCTTCCTTTTTGATGTGTGCATTTTTTTGCTATAAATTAGCCTCTGGCCACTGTTTTTGCTGTGTCCCAAATATTTTGTTATGTTGTGTTTTCATTCTTGTTTTATTTAAGAAATTTTTTAATTTCACTTTTTATTTCTTCTATTACCCAGTCATTTTTGAACAGAGTGTTATTCAGTTTCCATGTGTATTAGACTGGGTTCTCTAGAAAAAAAAACCCAGTAAACTTATATATAGAGAGAAATAGAAATTTATCTTAGGGAAATGGCTCACATACTTATAGAAGCTGGCAAGTCCGTAGTACTTGGATCAAACTTCAAGCTGGAGGCTTTTCCTGCCTCACGCAGCTTCAGGGGCTGAGGAGCTCAAGATCGGCAGGCAGTATACTGGCTGATGACTCCAACAAATGATGAATTCAAGATCTCCAGGCTGAATGGTGGATTGTCCGCTCACAGACATTTGTAAGCAGCACAACAGAATCCCAATCCACAGAAGAATATCTCCTTTCCCTGGATGTCCATAAATATACTGGAAGCAGGCTACACCCATAGGGAAACTCCCTTTCAATGGATTGGCTGCTGAAAACATACACATCTGATCCCATCATGGGAGAAACCACATCACAACTGCTTAAACCACACAGAATTGTGGTCCTGCCAAGTTGACACATAACTTCAACTCTCACACCATGTGTTTGCTCTTTTTCCATTTATCTTCTTGTTGATTTGTAATTTTATAGCATTGTAATCTGAGAAGATGCTTTGCACTATTCTGATGTTTTTAAATTTATTAAGATTTATTTTATGTCCTAACATATGGTCCATATTGGAGAATGTTCCCCGTGCACCAGAAAAAAATGTATATTATGCTGTTGTTGGAAGAAGTGCTCTGTAGATATGTATAAGGTCAAGTTGATAGATTGTATTGTTTACTTCTTCTGTGTCTTCGCTGACTTTTTTTCCAGTTCTAGCTTTCAATAAAAGTGGTGTATTAAACTCTCCTACTATTACTGTAGAGTCATCTATTTGTCTTTTTCAATTCTGTTAAAGTCTGATTTATGTATTTTGGGGCTCTTTTATTTCATAAATAGATATTTATCATGGTTAAGTCTTCTTGTTTGATTGATCCTTTAATCATTATATAACGTTCTTCCTTGTCTCTTATGGTGGTTTTTGTCTTAAAGTCAATTTGATCAGAAATTAATATTGCCATTCCTGCTTTTTTTTGGTGGCCATTAGGTTGATATATCTTTTTCTAACCTTTGATTTTTAATCTATTTTTGTGTTTGTCTCTAAGGTGTGTCTCTTTTAGATACCATATTGATGGGTTATGTTTTCTTACCCATTCTGCAACTCTTTTTCTCTTGAATGGTGAATTTAACCCATTTTCATTCAGTGTAATTATCAACAAGTATGAATTTGTTGCTGTCATTTTGTTATGTGTTTTTTCATGGTTTTCCTAGTTTCTTTGTTCCATATTATTTTCTGTGCTGAACTCATTTTGTTTATGAATTGTGTTATCATTTCCTTTGTTGCTATTGTTTTAGTATTTGCTAAATATTTTTGCTTGTCTTCTGTTTTATTGTGATGTGAAGGTTTATCATTTTTCTTTGAGGTTACCCTGTGATTTTTAATTTTCTCCCTGAGTTTAGAACAGCCTATTCTATCTTATAACTCTCTTGACTTCCTCACCATTTAGAAATTCTATAACAACACTATTTTTTTCCCCTCTTTGTGTTTTGTAGTTGTCTGCTTTTGCCAATTGATGTCTCTGGTTCCCTGTTTACAATCTTGTAAGCTTATTTGACTTTGGTTACTTCCATAGCAGTGTTGGTCTCTGGGTTATGTTATGTCAT
>NW_006921664.1:2647176-2651447 GCF_000298275.1 Orycteropus afer afer | reverse complement strand
ATTTCTAATTTTTCATTTATTTTGTCATTTTGTTCTGGTATTTTCTTTTGAAATTTTTCTAGGTTTTTGTCTGTGTTTTCCTTGATTTCTCTTTCATTCATTGATTGTACCTAAATACAATTATTTTTAATTCCTTCTTAGGGAGTTCTAATGCTGCTTCTTCCTCAGGGTTGTATTCTGCGTTGGATCCTGCTTCTTTGTGTCTACTGCTTTAATCTTCCTTTTTTTGTGTGGAGTATGCTGTTCTGTTGTCTCCAAAACATTGTGATGTTGTTGCATTTTTATTAAGTTGGTGACTGTATGTTGGAGTGATTCATCCAAGATTTTCACCTTTTTTTTTTTGTATCTGAGTAAGCAGTGTACTATGCTTCTCTATTAGGTAGTTGGCAGCACTTATGCAGCACTTGTCTCCTGGTGGGTACGACAGAGAATAACGGTGGCTGCACAGATCTCTATGAACTGTTTGTGAAGAGCAGTTAAGGGTGAGTCAGACTTTTATTGGTGGTCATGTAACATTGGCCAATTGGTGCAGAAGGAAGTGGTGGCCCTCACTCAGTAGGTGGAGCTACAGGAGCTGCAAGTGTGGTTGGGTAGTATGGACAGAATTGCTGTCTCCCACTCAGTTTGATGAAAACAACCAACAAAAAACAATAAAAAAAAAAATAAAAGCAAGAGGACAAAAAAAAATTCACATTGCATAAACACGTAGGAACAATCATCAAAAAAAAAAAAAAGAGGAAAGGAAGTGAATATGAAAATTATTTAAAGAAATATTTTTAAAACACCAAAGAAATATGAATAGAAAAAGGGAGAAAAAAACTTCACAATATCTTGGGAAGGAGGAATAAGAAAAAAAGAGGTAAAATAGAAGAATAATAAAGAAAACATGGGAAAAATGCAAAAAGAAAAGCAAGGAATGGGGAAACCACGAGAAAGAAAAAAACAGGAGCCTGGAAAAGAGAAGAGAGAAAAAGCCTCAAACTAGAACGTGGGAAGGGAATAAGAAAGAATAATAATGAAATGGAAGAAACAAAAAGTAAAGAATAATTTCAAAACAGACAAAAATGAACAAATTAAAGTAATACAAATCTGTGCAGGGTGGGGCAGGACCCAAGATCCATTAAAGCACACAGACTTGGATGGAATTCCTGCTAGCCCAGAAGGTTGGGGGATGAGGTGTTTCCACAGCCCCATTCAACAAGAGCATGTGGGGGTATAAGATTAACAAGGGGAATATCACACATTTCCAGTCTTCAGTGTCCTGTGTGTCCTTACTGTCCCCAGCAAGTGGAGCTTATTTTTAGGAACATGGAATATGAAAGAACACTGTCGCTTTAAATATCCAAAATGATCCAACTGCTTATAAACATTCACAATGGCTGTACATGCTGGTCAGCCAAAAGCCAACAGCTCAGTTTGTCTCCTTCTTTGCACTTTCCCCTTTTATTCACCAGCCATCAGTGCAGTCCTCTGTGCAGTCCCTGGCTAGCAGGTCCAATTTTTAGGTTAATTCTTAGGTCCTAAACCACTTGAAAATATCCAAACTGTCCATATTGTCAGGATCACTGACAGTCTACAGCTCTGTATGTCTCCTTTTCCCTTGTTTTCATGCAGGTTCTTTGACTAGTTGTAGTTTAGTCCGGTTCTGTATGATTCCTTTCAAAGCTCAGGGCTCCAGGATTATCTTCTGTATCTGTGTTAATTGATTCTCCTTTTCTTTATTGAAGAGGGTCTGTGCAGTTCATCTGCCTATTCTTCCATTTTAACGGAACCCTCTTTTAATTTTTTTAAAGAGCCAAGGTTTTATATTTATTTATCCCTTACTCACACCCTGAAGTCTGCCTCTTTTTTTTATTTTAATTTTTTTATTGTGATTTGAATGAAAGTTTACAGAACAAATTTGTTTTCCATTCAACAGTTCATACACATTTTATTTTGTGACATTGATTGCAATCCCCACAATGTAACAGCTCTCTTCCCACTTCATCCCTGTGGTTACCTTTGTCCTGTGTGCTTTTTTTCTCTGCATTTCTGCTCTCTGAGCTATCTCCCTGTGCAAATGCTGCCCTTCTGATCTCCCGTAACTGATTGTTCTAAGGAGTGTACCTCCCTGGCATAAATAACTGTTCACCTCATAGACCTGTATATTGTTTGGCTGAATGTTAAGCCAGGGGATTGAGTTCTATTCTAGGCCCAAAAGGTGACTAAGGGCCCTAGTCTCAGGAGGTTTGCCAATCTCTATCAGACTGGTAAGCCTGGTCTTTTTTATGCTTTTGAGTTTTTTTCCACATTTTTCTCCCACTCTATCTAGAATCTCTAATTCTGATCCCTTTCTGAGTGGTTGGCACTGGTAGCTGGACATCGTCCAGTTCTTCTGGTGTCATGGTCATATAGGCTGATGTTCCCATGGTCCACTAGTCCCTTGGATTAATGGTTTCCAATGCATCTTTGATTTTCTTCAAATTTTCTTTCTTTTCTTCTTTTCTCTGGATGAGGATACACCAATAGTTGCATCTTAGATGGCAGCCTGTAAGCTTTTAAGGCACCCTGGTCACTACTCACTAAAGCAGGAAGTAGAACAATGTTTTTGTGTAGTATGCTGTACTGATTGAGCTTGATGTCCATTGTCCTGAGCCCATAGGCCAGTGATTCACTCCCTCAAAGTGTTTGATTGTGGCTAAGAAGTTATCATAACTTTCTCCCTTGTTAGCATTAATACATATATGCACATTTTCATAGCACATACAACTATGCATTTAGAAATATCATTGGCCAAACCTATGTATTGTCATGAGTATATTCCCTTTTGTCTACCCATATGATCATCTTGCTTGTCTGCCTGTGTTTCTACCTGTTGATTAATGTTTCTTATTACTGATAATGTATTATTATATATCTAATAGTATTCACCTTTGTTGTCTGTATCTTGTGCACTTCTTCTTTTTCTTCGTGACATTGTGCTGGTCACCTGCTTTTGGCATATTACCTTTCCTTCACCCAAATCAGTATGTGTTTTGTCTAGCTAGGAATTTTTCCTCTCCTTCCCTCCAATTCTTGGTGACCAACAAAGAAAGTTAGTTCCATTTATAAGGCTTTCTTGGACTTTTTATAATAATGGATTCATACAATATTTGTCTTGTGATTGACTTATTTCACTCAGCATAATGTCCTCCAATTTCATCTGTGTTATGAGCTATTTTGTGGATTCTTCACTATTCTTTAATTTTGCATAGTATTTCACTGTGTGTATGTATCATAGTCTGTATATCCATTAATCTGTTGATGGGCACTTAAGTTGTTTCCATCTCTTTTCTATTGTATTTAGTGCTGTGATAAACATGGCTATGCATATATGTATTCATATCCCATCTTTCATTTATTTGGGATATATATCTAGTAATGGCATTGCTAGATCAAATGATATTTCTATTTCCAACTTTTTAAGGAAGCATCATATTATTTTCCACAGTGGTTGTACATATCACAGTCCAACAAGCAATATGTGAGAGTTCCAATCTCACCACACCCTCACAACCATTTGTTTTTCTGTTTTGTTGAACTTTGTTATTATTACTGGGGTTAGATGATATCTTGTTGTGGTTTTGATTTGCATTTCTCTAATGGCTAATGATCATGAGCATTTCTTTACGTGTTTGTTGGCTATCTGAATATCTTCTTTGGTGAAATATCTGTTCATGTCCTCTGTCCATTTTTAAAATTGGACTGTTTTTCTTTTTGATATTGAAGTGTTGACATTTAATATAAATTTTAGAGATAAGTCCTTTGTCAAAGATGTTGCCAAATAATTTTTCCCATTCTCTAGGTTCTCTTTTTACTTTTTGGAGAAGTCTTTTGTTAAAGAGATTCTCTTCACCATTTAATGGGTTTTGGATCTTTGCCAGAGATCACTAGCTAGAATTTCTTGTTAGACTTGTCAATTTTCATAGTGAAATGTCAGTGTTACTCTTTATTTTAACTCTTCTTTCTATCAGGACCATTAGAAATCAATACTTATAACACTCTGAAAACATATCCTTAAATAGTCTATCTAGCTTTTGTGAAAACAAGATGTGAGAAGTGATATTTATCAAGAGCTTTAAAAGAGAATGGCAAGTTAAACTGTTCTTTCTCAAAAAGAAGGAAACTGTGGGAATAAAGTTAAGATTAATTAAACAGGAAAACAATGTACAATAAAGAAAATTAACAAAAAATATTTTTGTTTTAAAATAACATTGATTAGTCTTGCTAGGGACTTGATTTTTTTTTTTTTT
>NW_006921664.1:2634420-2645708 GCF_000298275.1 Orycteropus afer afer | reverse complement strand
CTCTCTTACAGTTGCCATTTGCTTGATATATCTTTTTCCAACCTTTAATTTTCAGTCTGTTTTTGTCATTATCTCTAAGGTGTGTCTCTTGTAGGCTTGCTAGGGACTTGATTTTTAAATCCAGTTTGATAATGTTTGTATTTTAACTGAAGTAATTAGTTCATTTAGATTTACATCCTTTCAGTCCTTCTTTTGCTTTTGATTTCTTCATGCATTTCTGTTCTCATGAGAATAATTTTCCTTCTGCAAGGATTCCTTTTAGTAGCTCTTTTGGTGCAGGCATGCTAACAGTAGTACTTTGCTGGTAATTATATTTTAGACTTCATTTGGATTTTATCAGCTACTTATTTTTTTAAAATTTTCAGGATCCAATCAGAATAATACATTGCATTTAGCTGTAAAGTCCTCTGGTTAGTGACAGTTCCTCTGTTTTTCTCTGACTTTCATGACTTTGACACTTTTGAAGAGTATTTGGTATTCTCAGTATTTTTAAAATATTTTATTTTAGCCTTTCTTATAGTTGTCTAATTATATTTCATTGTGATTTCAATTTACATTTCTTAATGAATGATAATGCTGAAAGTTTTTTTATGTATTTATTTGCCATTCATATGTCTCCTTGATGAATCTATTCTGAAGTACAGCACTATCAGATAGGATAATATCCATACCCCTACAGGTTAATACTATTAATGACATTTATGCACAAAACATTAAAGCCAATGATGAAGAAATTGAAGATGTTTACTCTATTCTGGAGTCTGAAATTGACCAAACATGCAATCAAGATGTATTCATTATTACTGGTCATTGGAATATGGAAGTTAGAAACAATGATGAATCATTAGTAGTTGGAAAATATAGCCTTGGTGATAGAAATTATGCTGGAGATCACATGATAGAATTTTGCAAGATCAGTGACTTATTTGTTGCAAATACTTTTTTTCAACAATATAAATGATGACTATTTTTGTGAACCTTACCAAATAGAATACTTGGGAGTCAGATTGACTACATGTGTGGGAGAAGGTGATGGAGAAACTTAATAGCATCAGTCAAAATAAGGCCAGGAGCTGACTGTGGAACAGACCATCAGTTGCTCATAGGCAAATTCAAGTTGAAGCTAAAGACAATTAAAACAAGTCCATGAGAGCCAAAATACCACCTTGATTATATCTCACCTGAATTTAGGGATCATCTGAAGAATAGATTTGACATATATAATACCATTGATTGAAGGCAAGATGAGTTGTGGAGTTGTGGAATGATATTAAGAACATCATACATGAAGAAAGTAAAATATCATTAAAAAGACAGGAAAGGAAGAAAAGACCAAAATGGAAGTCAGAATAGACTCTGAAACTTGCTCTTGAATGGAAAGTAGCTAAAGTGAATGGAAGAAATGATGAAATAAAGGAGCTGACCAGAACATTTCATAGGGTGGCTGGAGAAGACAATGTAAAGTATTATAATAAAATGTGCAAAGATCTTGAGTTAAATGAAAAAGGAATAACTCACTCAGCATTTCTCAAGCTGAAAGAACTAAAAAAACAACTTCAAGCCTCAACTTACAATATTGAAGGATTCTCTGGGCAAAATATTGAATGATGCAGGAAGCATCAAAAGAATATGGAAGGAATACAGAGTAAATGTACCAGAAAGAACTGGTCACCATTTGAGTATTTCAGGAGGTAGCATATAAACAAGAACCAATGGTACTGAAGGAAGAAGTGCAAGCTGCACTGAAGAAATTGCAAAAAAAACAAGGAACTACAGGAACTACATCTCCCTTGAGATGTTTCAACGTTTGGATGCTGTGCTGGAGGTGTTTACTCTTTTATGCCAAGAAATTTGGAAGACAGCTACCTACTCAACCAACTAGAAGACATTGATATTTGTGCCCATTCCAAAGAAAGGTAATTCAACAGAATGTGGAAATTATCAAACAATATCAATAATATAATATGCAAAATTTTGCTGAGGAGAATTCAAAAATGGTTGCAGCAATATATTGACAGAGAACTTCTAGAAATTCAAGCTGCATTCAGAACAGGATGTAGAGTGAGGGATATCATTGCTGATGTCAGATGGATCTTGGCTCAAAGCAAAGAATACCAGAAAGATGTTTACCTATGTTTCATTACTATGCAAAGGCATTTGACTGTGTGGATCATGGCAAATTATGGATAACATTGAAAAGAAGGAGAATTCCAGAACATTGAATTGTGCTCATGAGGAAACTGTACATAGATCAAGAGGCTCTCATTCAAACAGAACTATGGATACTGCATGGTTTAAAATCAGGAAGGGTTTGCATCAAGGTTGTATCTTTTCCTCACATTTATTCAATATGTAGGCTGAGCAAATGATCTGAGAAGCTGGAGAATATGAAAAAGAATGTGGCATTAGGATTGGAGGAAGACTCATTAATAATCTACGATATGCATATGGTGCAACCTAGCTTGCTGAAAGTGAAGATGAATTGAAACACTTACTGATGAAGATCAAAGACTACAGTCTTCAGTATGGATTACCCCTAATATAAAGGAAATAAATATGCTCACAACTGGACCAATAAGCAACATCATGGTAAATGGGTAAAAGATTGAAATTGTCAGGGTTTTAATTTTACTGGAATCCACAATCAACATTCATGGAAGCAGCAGTCAAGAAATCAGACATCATACTGCACTCAGCAAATCTGATGCAAAAGATCTTTTTAAAGTGATAAAGAGCAAAGATGACACTTTGAAGACTAAGGTAAGCCTGACCCAAACCATGGTATTATTAATCTCCTTATATGCATGTGAAAGCTTAACAATGAATAAGGAAGACTGAAGAGTCAATGCCTTTGAATTGTGGGGTTGGCAAAGAATACTGAAAATACCATGGACTGCCAGAAGAAGAAACAAATCTGTCCTGGATGAAGTGTAGCCAGAATGCTCCTGAGAAGAGAGATTTGGCAGACTTTGTCTCACCTGTTTCTTGTTGTCAGAAAAGACTGGTCCCTGGAAAAGCATCTTATGCTTAGTAAAATAGAAGGTCAGTGAAAAAGATGAAGACCCTCAACAAGACAGATTGGGACAGTGGCAGCAGTGATGCACTCAAGCATAGTGCACAATTCTATGTGATTGTGAGGATGGTGCAGGACCAGGCCATGTTTCTTTTTGTTGTACATAGGGTTGCTATGAGTCAGAGCCAAGCTGACAGCATCTAACAACAATAATATCTTCTTTTATGGAGTCTCTGTTTAAATCATTTGCCCATTTTAAAATTGGGTTATTTATTTTCTTTTTCTTAAATACCATGGTTTGGATTAGGTGCACCTTAGTCTTCAAAGAAACATCTTTGCTCTTCAGCACTTTATAGAGGTCTTTTGTAGCAGATTTGCCCAGTGATATCCGCATCTGATTTCTTGACAGCTGCTTCCATTGATATCAATTGTGGAACAAAGTAATATGAAATCCTTGACAACTTCAATCTTTCCCCCATTTATTATGATGCTGCTTATTGTCCCAGTTGTGAGGATTTTCATTTTCTTTACATTCAGGTGTAATCCATATTGCAGATGGTAGTCTTTAATCTTCACCAGTAAGTGCTTCAAGTCATCTTCTCTTTCAGCAAGCAAGGGTGTGTCATCTGCATATCAGAGGTTGTTAATGAATCTTCCTTCAATCCTAATGCCACATTCTTTTCATAGTCTAGCTTCTCAGATTATTTGCTCAGCATACAGATTGAATAAGAATGGTGAAAGGATACAACCCTGATGAAAGTTATTTGTTTTCTTAATGATGAGTTTTGCAAAGTTCTACATGCATTCTGGATACAAGTTTTTTGTCTGAAATGTGATTTGTAGATATTTTATCTATTTGTATGGCTTGAGGTTTTACTCTTTTAACAGTATCTTTGAAAGAGTAAGATTAATTTTGGTGATTTTTATTTATCATTTTTTTTTTTTTTTTCTTATTTGGGTAGAGCTTGTGGTGTCATATCTAAGAATTTCAAGTTCATTAAGATTTTTAACTCTGTTTTTTTTTTTTTCCTTGAAAGATTTAGTTTTTCATTTTGCATTTAAACCTATTGTTCATTTTGAAGTAAGTTGTGTATAGGAGGTGAGATGTGGTTCATTCTTTTGCATAAGGATGTCTAATTTTTCTACCACCATTTGTAGGAAAGACTAACCCTTGTCCACTGAATTGCTTTTGTAACTTTGTCAGTTAAATATGTTTGTGTTCTTTCTTTCTTTGATCTATGTTGATATATAAATATTCCTCTAAGAACTGTTTTAGCTGCATCCCACAAAGTGTGATATGCTGTATTTTAATTGCATTTTCTTCAAAATAATTTTTAATTTCCCTTTAAATTTCCTATTTGGCTGTCAGGTTATTTGAGGCTGGTGTTGTTACATGCTGTTGAGTCAGCTCTGATTTGTAGAGGCCTTATGTATAACAGTGAAATGTTGCCCATCTTGCATCATCCTCACAATTTGTGCTATATTTAAACTCATTGTTGTAGCCACTATGTCAATGTATCTCAGTGAGGTTTCCCCTTTTTTTGCTGACCCTCTACTTTACCAAGTTTGATATCTCACTCTAGAAATTGGTCCCTACTGACAACATGTTCAAGAACTCTGGTGGAATAATGGTTAAAGCATCTGTCTTCTAACCAAAAGGATGGCAGTTTGAATCCACCAGCTGCTGTGTGGGAGAAAGATGAGGCAGTCTCTTGCCTAAAGGTTTATAGCCTTGCAACTCCTATGAAGCAGTTCTGTTCTGTCCTATCAGGTCGCTATGAGTCAGAATTGACTTGATGGCAGTGGGTTTGGTTTTTTTTGATAGCAAGTTCAAAGTAAATGAGATGAAGTCTTGCCACCCTTGCTTCTAAGGAGCATTTTGGCTATACTTTCTTTAAGATAGGTTTATTAGTTCCTCTGGCAGTCCATGGTGTATTCAATATTGTATTTCAACAGGAAAATTCAGATGTGTCAATTTTTTTTTTCAGTCTTCCTTCTTCATTGTCTAACTTTCTTACGTATATAAGGTTGTTGAAAATACCATGGCTTGGATATTTCAAAGTGACATCTTCACTAATTTTTTAAAAATCATTTATTTTATAATTTGTAGTTGTTGTTTAGAATGTGCACAGCAGAACATCCATCAGTTCAACATGTTTACATGTACAATTCAGTGACATTGGCTACATTCTTCAAGTTGTGCAACCATTCTCACCCTCTCTTTCTGAATTATTCTTTTCCATTAACATAAACTTACTGCACCTTAAGCTGCCTCTGTAGTACTTTGAGTTATTATCAATTTGATCCCATATAGCTAGTTCTTAAAAGAGCACAATGCTCAAGGAAGATATTTTTTTATTAATGAAGTTAAACTCTTGCTTCAGTTTAAAAAGACTTCAGGGAATATTTTTGATTTAAGGTTTAAAGATTATCTCATGACAATAGTTTTGGGGTTTTATCCAGCCTTCATGACTTCAGAAAATCTAGATTCCATGAAAATTTGAAATTATTTTCTGCATTTTCTCCATTTTGATCAGGATTCTTCTATAGAATCTTTGATTAAAACATTCTGTAATGAGAGCCAGGGACAATCCAGTTCTTCTGGTTGTGCGGCAGAAGAGGCAGCTACTCATGGAGGCAATTCCATGGTCACATATTCCATTTTTTCTTCCTAGTTCTGGAAAAAAGCAAATGTATATATAGACCAAAATTTATTAGTATTTACTGGGGGTCAAAGGGAGGAGGAGAAGATGAGTGGTTTGCCAATGGAGTACCGAGTTGTGGTTTACAATGATGGAAAATTACATTAATTAAGAGTAGGGTTACACAGCCAATTAATATAATTATTTGGAATAAGCTGTATACCTATAAAAAGTTGAATTTGAAAAATTGTATTAAAGATGTATTTACAACAATAACAACATCCAAAATGCATCTACTGAGGGTTCTTAGATACAATCAAACATCTCATGGGATTTGGTTTCTTGGTTCACTGATTTAGGGTCATAGTTTCATGAGAAAGGTCAGTTAATTGGCCTAACATCAGGTTTAGTGCTTCTACTCTGTCTCCTAGTTTGTTGAGTAGTACCTTGGATTGTGAAACAACAATTGGTCTCCATTTGTCTGGAACAAATTATTTTTTTTTTTTAACAGTTTGAAAAGGTCTTTTGCAGGAGCTTTGCCCAATCCAATATGCCACTTGGTTTCTCTTTTCTAATATATACTTTTATTTATTTTGTTGTTATGAATGAGAATATACACATCAAAACATACATCAATTCAACAATTTCTACATATACTATTTAGTAACATTGATTACATTAAAAGAAAGCACAGATAATACACTAGAAGAATTCATGAGAACAACATAAGAAGAAAATGATGGAGATAGATAACATATTGGAAGGACAAGAGTAGAATCAAATTGATTGAAGACTGGGTCAGCCAACTAGAAGACAAATCCCTTCACATCCATGTGTTTGAGGAAAAATCAAAAGAAAAGGTGAAAAAAAAGAGAATAAAGGCAAATGATTATGTGGAACAATATCATGAGGAATAAATACTCTATGTGTGATTAGAATACCAGAACAGAAGGAGACAAAATAAAACACAAAGAAAATTGCTGAAGAATTGCTAGCAGAAACCTTCCCTAATAACATGAAAGATGAAAAGATATCCATGCAAGAGACACAAGGAACCACATATAGGGTAGATCTGAAAAGAAAGTCAAGCTCTCCAAAACCAAAGACAATGAAAGAACTCTGAAAGCAGCTCAAAAAATGAATATTTACCTACAAAAGGCAAAAAATAAGACTAGCTCTCATTTCTTGGCAGAAACCATGTAGACAAGAAGAAAATGGGATGACATATATAAAACTTTGAAAGAAAAAATTGCCAACCCAGAAGTTTATAGCCAGCAAAACTATGTCACGCATTGATGATAATTAAGCCATTTCCAGATAAACAGAAATTAAAGAAATTTGTAAAATACAGACCAAAATTTCAAGAAATGCTAAGCGGTTTGTTCAGGTAGAAAACCAACATCAGAAGACAACAAACTATGGTTAAGATATATAACAATATCACCCAGAAACCAATCCAGAAAAATAATTCTCAAAATTAAAACAAACTTATAGTACTGAAAACAGAGAACCAGAGGTGTCAATCTGTAAATGACAAAAGCTACAAAGTAAAAAGAGCGAATAAATTATATAGTTATGGAACTTCCAAATGGAGAAGAAGTCAGGAAGATTTCAATATACACCAGATTATTTCAAACTTCAGAAGATAAAAGTTAGTTATAGGGTAAACAGAAAGAAAATTTGTCTTATAACCAAAATAAGAAAGAGGAAAATCGTAAGGATTTAATAAACACAAAATCAACAATGAAGAAAATTTAAAGAGAAAGTCTGATAACAAAATGAACTCAGCACAGAAAAATATTTGGAACAAAGAAACCATCAATAACACAATAAACACAAAATAATGACAGCAGTAGATATATATCTATCATTAATTACACTGAAAGTGAATGGATTAAATACACCAGTCAAGAGACAAAGAGTGGTAGAATAGATAAGAAAGAAGACCAAACAATATATTGCCTAAAAGAGACTCACCATAGACATAAAAATAAAATATAAATTAAAAATCGAATAATGGAAAAAAAAAATCAAGCTAATGGCAATCAAAACAGATCAAGAGCAGTGATATTAATTTCTGATAAAATAGACTTCAAGACAAAAACCAGCATAAGGGACAAGAAAGGACTTTATATGATGATTAAAGGATTAATCTTTCAAGGGGACATAACCATAATAAATATCCATGTACCCAATGAAAGAGCCATAAAATATATAAAGTGAACATTAATAGAACTGGAAAGAGGAATAAACAACTCTACAATAGTTAGTTGGCAATTTTAACACATCACTTTCAATGAAGTACAGAACAACTAGAAAGAAACTCAACAAAGATACAGAAAATGTCAACAACACAGTTGATCAACTTGACCCTGTAAACACACACAGAACACTCCACCCAACAGAAACACAATACACATTCTTTTCTAGTGCACATGATTCATTATCCATATGTTAGGCTGCAAAGTAAGCCTCTATACATTTAAAAACATGGAAATATTACAAGATGCTTCTCAAAACACAACACTATAAATTTAGAAATCAATGCAAGAAAGATCAAGGGGAAAAAATTCAATTACAGGGATACTGAATAACACCCTGTTCAAAAATTACTGGGTAACAGAAGAAATAAAATGTGAAGTAAAAAAATTCCTAGAAGCAAATGAGAATGAAAACACAACATACCAACCTTTTGGACATCACAAGAGCAGTAATCAAAAGTCAATTTATACCAATAAATATACACACCAAAAATAAAGAAAGATACAAAATCAATACCTTAACTCAATCCCTCCAACAGAGGTTTTCTCTTTCTCGAGAAAGAGCAACCAAAAAATCTTACAGTCTCCAGAAGAAAACAAATAATAAAGATTATAGCAAAGTGAAACAGAAAACAGAAAAATAGTAGGAGTCGTCAAGACTGGAAGTTGGCTCTTTTAAAAGATTAACACAATTTACAAACAAATGGTAAATATAAGGAAAAGAAAGAGAAGATGAAAATAACATGAATAAGAAATGAAATGAGTGATGTTATAACAAAACCAAGAGAAATAAAAAGGAAAATAACAGAATACTAAGAAGAACAGTACTCCAACAAATTTGAAAACCTAGAAGAAATAGACAATTTTCTAGAAATACATGACCTACCTTAACCAACATAGACTGAGGTATAAAATTTAAAAACACCCATTACAAAAGAAGAAATTGAACTGAACATAAAATAACTGTCTTGTTTTGGTTACCTATTGCATCTCTGAGAAGAATATACCACAAATGGGTTGGCTTTATTTAACAAACTGGTGTTTATTCTCTGGCAGGCTAAAAGTCCGAGTTCAAAGTGCCTGGCTCTAGGGGCTGTGTGAAGTCCCCTCGACCTAGGGCTTCAGCTCTGCCTCTTGCTCCTGGCCCACCGAAGCTAGAGACATCTTTTCAATCAGGTAGCTACTTGCTGCTGAGGCTAAAAAGCCCAAGGTCCACAAATAAAATGGCATAGTCCTGATGTTACCAAACCACACGACAGGTCATTGTAAGTCCATTGTAAGTCCCAAGGTCAGCAGAGCATGGCAAGGTGATGAACAATGACATGGCTACATGCAACATTCAAGCATGCCGTAAGCTAGAGACCATTCCCAACGCTGTTTCTTATATACACCTAAAGCAGCTACTCAGCTTCTCCAATAGATTCTACCTTGGAGTAATTACCAATCTCACAATGGGGTAACTACATTCAGTTGCCCAGCCACTCAACTAGGCCCAGCCAAGTTGTCACAGAAACTTAACCACCAAATATCTGCAGAAAAAATAGTCCTGGCCTAGATGGCTTCATTGGAGAACTTTACTAAACATTCAAAGAGCTGACACTAATTCTGCTCAAATTATTCCAGAACATAGAAAAGTATGGAATAACTCCAAATTCATTTTATGAAGCAATGTAACTCTGATGCCAAAGCCAGGTAAAGAAACCCATAAAAAAGTAAACTACAGAACAATATCATCAATTAATATAGATAGAGTACCCTTCAACAAAATCCTAGCCAACAGAATCAAATACTCAAAAAAGCATAATACATCTTGACCAAATGGGATTCATATGAGGTATGAAATGGTGCAACATTAGAAAAACAATCTACGTCATCCACTAATAAATATAATAATGGAAAGAACCACATGATTATATCAGTTAATGAAGAAAAGTCATATAACAAAGTCCAAAAACTCTCAGCAAAATAAGAATAGAAGGTAAATTCCTGAACACAATTAAGGACACATATGCAACACCAACAGCCAACATTACTATCAAAGGAGAGAGACTGAAAACATTCCTTTTGTAAATGGGAACCAGACAAGAATGCCCTATACCACCATTCATATTCAACATTGTATTAGAAGTCCTAGCCAATAGGCAATTAGGCAATAAAGGTAAATAAAAAATATCCAATTTGGTAAGGAAGAGGTAAATGTATCCCGATTTGCAGATGATATCATCTTATACATAGAAAATCCCAGAGAATCAGTAAGAAAACTACTCGAACTAATTGTAGGATTCATCACTGTGGCAGAGTACAAGATCAACATACAAAAATCAGTCTGATTCCTCTATATCAACAGACATCTCTGAAGAGGAAATGAGGAAAACAATACCATTTTCAATAGCTACCAAACAGATAAAATACATAAGAATAATTCTTACCAGAGACACAAAAGACTCATACAAAGGAAGCTACAAAACACTACTCCAAGAAGCTACAAGTTGTTGTTGTTATGTGCCATTGAGTCAGATCCGACCCATAATGACCCCTCCTTGGGTTTCTGAGGCAGTATCGCTACGGAAGTAGATTGCCCAACCTTCCTTCTGAGGAGTGGCTGGTTAGCAGTCAAGTGCCTTAGGCACTATGCTACCAGAGCTCCTCATGGACAGGAAGAGTGAACACTGTGAAAATATCAATACTACTAAAGCAATCTATAGATAAAACGCATTCATAATCCAAATTCCATCAACATTCTTTAAGGAGATAGAAGAACAAACCACTAATTTTACATGGAAAGGAAAGAGACCTCAGGTAAGCAAAGGACTACTGAAAAAGAACAAAATAAGAGGTCTCACGTTCCCCAATCTCAAAACCTCCTATATGGCCATGGTAGTCAAAAAAGCCTGGTATTGGTACCATGATAGGCACATAGACCAATGGAACAGAATGAGAACCCAGAAGTAGATCCGTCCACCTATAGACAGCTGATCTTTGACAAAGGGCTTTTTCCATTAAATGGAAAAAGACAGTCTCTTTAACAAATGGTGCTAGCAAAATTGTATATACATTTACAGAAAAATAACACAGGATCCATACCTCACACCATATACAAAACTAACTCAAGATGGAACATAGTAGTAAGTGGAAAACATAAAACTCAACACATCATCAAAGAAATACTTGAGGCAACCTAATGTGTCCTAATTTAAGGCATAAATATCAAATATGACCAAAAAATGCACAAATAACAAAAATATAAACTATATGACTGGGATCTTCCAAAAATTAAATTCTTATGTGCATCAAAAGACTTCTTCTTTATTTTTATTTTTTTTTAGCAGACTTACCCTGTGATTTCTTTTCTTTCTTTCTTTTTTTTTTTTT
>NW_006921664.1:2619261-2628130 GCF_000298275.1 Orycteropus afer afer | reverse complement strand
TTTTTTTCTGTGTTTTCTTTGGTCTGTCTCTCAATCCTTTGAAGATACCTAAAGATAATTCTTTTTAATTCCTTATCAGTGAGTTCCAATGCTGCTTCTTCTCAGGGATGTGTTTGGGTCTGTATCCTGCTCCCTTGTTTCTACTACTTTGTCTTTGCTCTTTGTGTGGACTGTGATGGTCTGTTTTTTCTGAGGAATCATGATGTTCTTGTATTTAGATCTCTGTTAACTGTTTGTGGAGAGCAAACAAGGGTGATTCAGGCTCTTCTTGGTGTTTTTTCATCATTGGCCCATTGGTGGAGAAGGAGGCTCTCGCTCAGTAAGTGAAATAACAGGAGGTGTAGGTGTGGTTGTGTCTTATGGGGATTGTTGTTGTCTCCCACTCAGTTAGACAGAAATTACAATTGAATAACTATAAAAAAACTGAAAGCCAATGGACCAAAAACACAGCATGTAATCACACAGGAACAGGAACCAAAAGAAAAAAAGGAAAAACAAAGAAGAAAAAACAAGAAAACCTGCAATATCTGGGGTAGGGCACTAACGAAAAAAAAAGTGGAGAAGGAGAATAATAAATGAAAAAAATGGGAAAAATGCAAAAAGAAAATCAAGTAACAGGGTTCGCCATGAGAAAAAAAGGGGGAAAAGAAAAAACAAACCTTAAATTAAAAAATAATAATAATAATAAATTTCAGCCACACACAGGGAAAAGAAAAAATGCTGAAAACTAGGACCTGGTAGGGGAATATTAGGAATAATAATAAAAAGGACAAAAGTATTAATACTATTAATTGTTTTAAAACAGACAATTACAAGCAAACTAATCACCAGAAAAAAGAAAATGAAAAAGAAAAAAATAAAAATAAAAATGAGAAAAAAAAATCAGTGGGTACAGGGCAGGGCACCCAGGCTCCATCTGAGCACACAGATTGTGATGGAGTTCCTGTTGGCCCAGAAGGTAGGTGGGAGTGTGTGATGGCAGCACCTACAGTCACCAAGCGGGTGTGGGGTATGAGAGTAACAAGAGGAATGTCGTACCTTGTCAGTCTTGCAGGTCCCAAGTGTTCTTGCGGTTGCTGGAAAGCAGAACGTGTTCTAAAGTCCCAAGAATCTGCGAGAGCGCTGTCTCTTTAAATATCTAAAACAGTCAAGCCACTTTTTAAACCTTCAAAATGGCGGCGTCCTCCGGACTGGCAAAAGTGCACAGCTCAGCCCACCTTTCTCTTCACCTTCTTCGTTTGTTCCCCAGCCACTGTGTACAGTCCTCCATGCAGTCCCTGGCTAGCAGGGTGATTTTTAAGTTAATTCTTAGGTACTACCACTACTCGGGAATCTCCAAGCTGTCTGTGCCATCAGGATCGCCCAGGATCGCTGCCAGACCGCAGCTCTGTCTGTCTCCTTTTTTGGTATTTTCACGCAAATTCTTTGGCTAGTTGGGGTTTAGTCCACTTCTACATCCTTCTCTTCAATGCTTAGGGGTCCAGGATTATTTTCTGTGTCTGTGTTAATTGGTTTCCCTTTTCTTTGTTGAAGAGGGTCTGTGCAGTCTTTCTGCCTAGTCCACCATCTTGCTGGATCTCTCAAAAGACTTCTTCTAAAGTGTAAAAAGAAAACACACAGACTGGAAAAGTAATATTTGGCAATGACGTATCCAACAAGAGATTTCTCTAAAATTTATAGAAAACTTCAACACCTCAACAATCAAGAAGATAAACAATCCCATTAAAAAATGGGCAGAGGACATGAACAGACACTTTACAAAAGAAGACACTCAGGTGGCCAACAAACACATGAAGAAATGCTTTCAATCATTAGGCATGTGAGAGAAGGAAATCAAAATGACAATAATAACAAGTAACAAAATTCAACAAGACAGAAAACAAAAAATGCTGTTGAGGATGTGGAGAGACTAGAGTTCTCATGCACTGTTGATGGAACTATAAAATGTACAATCACTGTGGAAAATGGTATGGCATCCCTTAAAGAGTTGGGAATAGAAATAACATTTGATCCATAAATCTTATTACTAGGTATACATTCTAAAGTGAGTGACGGGACATAAATACATATATGCATAGTCATATTCATTGCAGCACTGTTCATGATAGCAAAGAAACGGAAACAACCAGGTGCCCATCAATGGATGAATGTACAAAGAAGCTATGCTACCTACACACAATGGAATACTATGAAACATTTAAGAATGATGAAGAATTCACAAATAATGTAGATGAGCTCAGAAGACATTTTGCTGAGTGAAATAAGTCAATCACAAATGACAAATATTGTGAGTCTAATATTATGAAAAGTCAAGAAAAGTTTTATACACTAAAAGAAACATTCTTTAAATGACTAAAATTGAGGAGGAGGGAAGAAAAGAAAAAGGAAAAAAAATTCTTTGATGTTACTAGGGAGGGAAGTGGAGGGGAGGAAAACTTACTAACTAGGTAAGATATATATATTAAATTGGATGAGCAAAGGACAGTATGAAAAAAAAAGTGGGTGACAAGCACAATAACATTAAGGAAAAAAGTTAAGAGAGGTGCACAAGAGTTATAGACAGCAAAGGTAAACACTATTACATATACAGTCTTGCATTATCAACAATAACAAACATTAATCTATGAGTGGACACATAGGTAGACAGGCAAGACAATCAGGATTATCTTCTGTGTCTGTGTTAATTGGTTTCCCTTTTCTTTGTTGAAGAGGGTCTGTGCAGTCTTTCTGCCTAGTCCGGGAATGGGATTATGCCTGTGGCCATATGTAGGTTGGCAGATGATATTTCTACATATGAATTTGTGTGTGTTGTAAAAATGCCCATGTATACAGTAGAGCTAAGTGGGCAAAGATATGTAAACTTCCTAGCCATAAGCAAACACCTTGAGGGAACAAGTCACTGGGACTGGGGACTTAGGACCATAGAATCAGGTGAGTACTTTGGTGAGTAGCAATTTGGGTCTTAAAAGCTTGTGAACAGCCATTTAAGGTGGAACTATTGGGTCTCACCTCAGCCGAAGCAAAGAAGAATGAAGAAATCAAAGACACATGGAAATAATTAGTGCAAGGAACTAGTGAACCAGGTGAATCTCAACCTCATGATCCTGAGTCCAGAAGAACTAGATGGTGGCTGGCTACCACAGCCAACAACTCTGAAAGGGATCACAACAAGACATCCTGGATAGAGTGGGAGAAAAATGTGGAACAAAACTCAAAATCATAAAAAAGAACAGCTTAACTGATCTGATAGAGACTGGTAGATCCCCCGAGGCTATGGCCCTTTGTCACCCTTCAAGCCTGGAATGGAATTCACTGTGGCTCAACTTTCAGCTGGACAGTAGACAGGCCTGTGAGGTGAGCAATAACATTAGGGAGGTATGCACTCCTTAGAACAATCAACCATAAAGGGTAGCCAAAGATAAAGCTCATAAGGTAGAAATGGATTGAAAAGAGGGCAAAGGGTAATGGTAACCATAAGAAGAAAGTGGTAAGAGTGGTGTTACATTGTGGAGACTGCAGCCAATGTCATGGGGAAAAAAAAAAAGAAAAAAAAAAAAAATATGAAAAAAAATATATATATATATATATATATATATATATATATATATATATATATGTATATATATGTGACCTGTTGAATGAAAAACCAATTTGCTTTGTAAATTTACCTAATTCACAATAAAAAGTTAAATAAAGAAATATCATCAGTGGATGGTTAAAATAAACAGAAATTTATTCTCTCACAGTTTAGGAGGCTAAAAGTCTAAATTCAGGGTACCAGCTCTAAGGGAAGGCTTTTTCTGTCTGTTGGCTCTGGGGGAAGGTCCTTGTCTCCTTTCAACATTTGTGGGTCTAGCCTTCCTTGGAGAACTCCATATGTCTTGGCATCAATTTTCCCTGCCTCTAGGAGGTTCTCAGCACAAAGATCCCATGTCTAAAGGATATGTTCCATTCTAGGTCCTTCTTTCTTGGTAGCTCTGAGATCCCTCCACTCGCTGCTGTCTTACGTCTTCTTTTATCTCTTGTGAGATAAAAGGTATGACTCAAGCAATGGTGTGACTTGAGTAAGGGTGGTGACTTGAGTAAGGGTGGTGACTTGAATAAAGGTGTTGCTTCAAGATACACTCTACACTAATCCTGCCTCATTAATGTATAGAGTTTAGGATTTACAACACAACACAAAATGGAGAATAATTTCATCAGATCACAAAATAGAAGACTCAGAACTGAGAATCATGGCCTAGCCATGTCGACACATGTTTTTGGGTGACACAATTCAATCCATGACAAAAGCCCTTCACAGTGACATTTCAGAAGAATTGAGTCAAAGAGATGCTTTTACAGAGAGGAAAAAGTTCACAAAGAATAAGCAATAAAAATATGCTAGCCCTTCAGTAATAATGGAAGCAGAATACCATAGAATAATGCTTTCTGATGAAAAATTATTTCCAACCTGGAATTTTATACCTTGACAAAATATCAACTACATTTGAGAATGGGGTAGATATATATATATTTTTTTTTACTAGCCATGTGTGCTCCCTAGGCAGTCTTTCATTAGGAGATACTGGAAGATATGTTTCCTTCAAACAAGTGAATGCACCAAAAAAAATGAAAGACATAGGAAATAGGTGATGCAACAGATACGAGACATAATGGGCATTCCAGGGCAATTTTGAGGGGAAATTCCATGATGAAAGTGTTGCGCTAGAGTAAGGGCAAGGAACTACACATTGAAGCAGTATGACTTAGGAGGGGAACATGTGGAGAGCTGTCATCTCCATGATCCCTGTCAGAGAGATGTCACCGTTGCCCTTTTGAACTTGAGGACCAGATGTCCAGGTAAGTCTAGCCCAGATTTTTACCAGTACCATGTGTTGATAAAGATCCTGCTCTCCAGACAGTGCCCTGCTGCCTGAATCAGCTGAGATGACCTATTTCACCCCACATAAATGTTTTGTTCTAAATTATCCATGATAGTTGTAAATTGGCAATGTTTAGCTTAGAAGAATAAAACATACCCTACTTGACTCCTCATTTATATTTCTGCTGGATCATACTAGAGGCTGTCTAGAAGCCTGAACTCCTTCATAGGCTTCCTTCTGACCTTGACCACTGATTTTCCAGATGGGGCTATGCTAAAGTCTCAGGTAAATTGAAGCCTGACTGTGATCTGGGAAAGGCTAAAATCAGTTTCTCTTTGTTATCAGTGGCAAAATTTCCCTATCCCAAGATAACAACTTTAAAAACATGTAAATAACATATTTATTGCCTAAATACATATACATAGAAAGACTACAAATACAAATATATAAGGGATTAATGAAGCATTCAGCATAGCGATTTTCTTTGGGAGTAGGGAATAGGGCTAGGGACAGGAAAGACTGGGAAGTGACTTCTAAGATACTGGTAGTTTCTTTCTTAAATGGGAGTATATATACATGGTATCTGTTTCATTGGTATTCTTTAAACTACACACAAACATACACACATTACATACATACAAGCACACACATATTATACTTGTCTTTATATATTATACATTTCAGAACACAATTAAAGAAAATAGAAAGAAATCTTTAATTCCTAAAACACAACATTTGAGTTTTAGAAGCTTCTCTGCACCCTCCAAAGCATTGCTGTAGCTGGCATCTTTTTTTTTTTTTTCAAAATCTCCTAATGAAAATTTTGTGCAACTTTTACGATAGTACTTTAATTGACATTGTTCTCTCTTTCTTTTAAAAAAACATAAAATTTATTTTTAAATTCAAACAACAAACACTGTAATATAAAGTAGAAGAAAAATCAGGTCAGAATTTAGATAGAGGTACTCTAGCATAGTGGCTAAAGCACTTGACTGCTAACCAGAGGCTGGCAGTTCAAACCCACCAGCCACTCCTCGGAAGGAAGGTTGGGCAATCCTACTTCGGTAGTGATACTCCCTCGGAAATCCAAGGAGGGGTCGCTATGAGTCGGGGCCGACTCGACGGCACATAACAACAACAACAACAACTTAGTTTCATAATAAATAAGATAAACAGGTTCATGTTAAGGACAATCAAGTATCTCACTTTCCATCAGGGGCCTATTCTGGATTTTCTTTCATTTTATTTGCTGGTTTTAAGGCTGTTTGCTCACCATAATTGTTTCCTCCACATACACATTTGTTTCAAATTGATCAAAATCCTTTTTCCTTCCTACTGCATAGAGGCAAAGGAGAAATTTCCTTCAAAGAAAAATATAATAGAAATAAGAAAACCAAGACTGGTTATCTATTGAAAAATGTAGAAAACTTGACCTAAGTAATGCAAAGCCCTATATGGACAAACACACCCAAAATGAAGTTACACATTAATTATTTAGGAAGTTCCAATTTATACATGATAAGATTAAATCACCATTAAATAACGTGAAATACGCTATGTATTCATCATTATATTCTCTGACAGTCATCCCTGAACACAAGTCTCATGAGCCTTTTTTGTTTTCTTTCTTTCTTTTTTTTTGCATGTGGAACTCATTTTAATTTTGTACGAAAAGGAAACAGAGACTGTATCATTTAAGTCATTGATTTCCCAAGTTACTGCACATGTGCAACTTCTGCTCTAGTTTCTGATTCTGTGTCAATGAGTAACAGAATAATACTCCATTCTTTGGAAATGAAGCAACCTTAGGGCTATCTTTCCAATACTGAAAATGAGTCTTTTGAGAGCTAGGCCAATAGGATGTGTTTAGTGATAAAGCAGCTGAGTTAAGTTTTAGAGTAATCTCATTTGCTAGGGAGGTTGATGAATGGATTTTCATTGGACTTTCTGCAGTCTCTGTTGTTGTTAGTTGCTGTGGCCTTAGGCTCCAACACATGTATAACAGAATAAAGGGGGGTCCTGTGCTATCTTCACGATCACTGGTATGTTTGAGCCCATGATTGTAGCTTTTGTGTCAATCCCTCACCTTCACTGGCCCTCTACTCTACCAAACATGATACTACCTCTGCTCCCTACCAAGTATTGCCATGTTGTTGTTGTTATGTGCCGTCGAATTGGGCCCAACTCATAGCCACCCCTCCTTGGGTTTCCAAGGCAGTATCACTACGGAAGTAGATTGCCCAACCTTCCTTGAGGAGTGGTTGGTGGGTTTGAACCATCAGCCTTCTGGTTAGCAGTAAGTGCCTTAGGCACTATGCTACCAGAGCTCCTAAGTATTACCATAGCTGGCACTTTTTTTTTTTTTTTTGAGGAGGATCTATCAATAATATTTTGTTCAACTCTTATGTAGTACTTTGATTGACATTGGTCTCTCTCTATATTTCTCTCTTTTTTTATATAAACCACTCCAGATGATACATTCAAAGTAAGTGAATTGAAGTTGTAGACCTATCCAAAGTAAGTTGAAGTAAGTGAATTTATGAAATTCTTCAATTCATAGAATTTTCATTGGCTAATTTTTGAGAGTATATTGCTAGGCCTTTCTTCCTAGTCTGTCTGCAGTCTTTCTAGTCTCCCAATCAAACAGAGAACACTTTCTCCAACATTGTGATTATTATTGCTTATTTATGTTGAGGAGGCACAGCCTAGTTGGTGGGTTGGTAGGATCATGAAATTTCAGAAGTTTCAAGAAAAAGATAAATATTTGAAAGATACATAGAAAAGAGGAGCTCTGGTAGCATAGTGCCTACGGCACTTAACTGCTAACCAGAAGGCTGGTGGTTCAAACCCAACAGCCACTCCTCGGAAGGAAGGTTAGACAATCTACTTCCGTTGTGATACTGCCTTGGCAACCCAAGGAGGGGTCGCTGTGAGTTGGGGCTGACTTGATGGGACATAACAACAACCACAACAACATAGAAAAGGAATTAATTATAACCTTCCCCTTTGACTTTCTTGCTAATGCCTCCATTTGTCAGGGGATAAGAAGTGTTAGAGTGATGGAGCAGCCTATTTTTGACATGTTGTTGTTGTTATGTGCCATTGGGTTGGACCCGACTCATAGTGACCCTTCCTTGGGTTTCTGAGGTGGTATCACTACGCAAGTAGATTGCCCAACCTTCCCTCTGAGGAGTGGCTGGTGGGTTTAACCAGCCTTGTGGTTAGCAGTCAAGTGCCTTAGGCACTATGCTACCAGAGCTCCTATTTTAGACATAGTCTGAGGAAATTCTTTTTCCTTTCAATAGGATAAAATAAATCCTTCTAAATAATAAGAAATCCTTCTAAATAATAATAAACCACATTGATCTTTTTCCTTACTGTATTAATAAGCAGTATGTTAGCTCATATGAGATGCCATATTCACTTGCACACTCTTGTCACTTAGAGTGAGAGTCAAGCAGGCCCTGGATACTCAGTGGATGTTCGTTGAGTAAATGGCTGATGAATTAATTCTAATGTACTACAGAGTCTATAGAGAATACCTTTCCTTCTATTACAGCTTAGGAATCAAGCTGGTGCTATTTGCAGACATACAGTAAAAGTTATCTTTATTCTTTCCATCTAGCCAAGGAACAACATTTTCATACATGAAGGAGAGAGGCAGCTTCTTTTTCTGTTACTGTTGGTCTGCAAGTGCCTAAACAGATGGAGATTGTTGGGGTTCCATGGAACTTTTGTTGCTGCCTGGAAGATCCATTCAGTAGTGAAGGTTTCATTTCTTTTCATATATTGAAAAGAGAAAGTTGACACATTTAGCAAATAAAAATACAGGACAGCCAGTTAAATTAGAAAAATAGATCTAAATTTTGTAATTCATAGAAAGAAGATTAATACAGAACATTTAGGGCATATTGACAAAAGCATTTCAGGATGAAGTCTATTTATATATGTGAGTGTGATATATATATATATATATATATATATATATATATATATATATCTTA
>NW_006921664.1:2601583-2619074 GCF_000298275.1 Orycteropus afer afer | reverse complement strand
AAATCTTCATTTTCCTTCTCCCTTACCCCAGGAAAAAGTCCCATGAATAGAATACCATCTAATCTACTTCTCCCACACACTGAGACATGCCTTACTAATGCCTATTCTGGATATTCCAAAATGATTCCCTCTGCAACATTAAATTCAATGTAATTTATTGCAGATGTACTATATAGCAAGTACCTTGCTGGGCTCTGAGAGGTACAAAAATGATAGAGAAATCATATTAACCTCAACAAGTTTAAAGGGAGACAAAGATGTAAACAACTAAAAGCACTATAAAAGAGGTAAAATGTTACATTATAGATGTACTTATTAATTTTTAAAGTTTTCTGTCTCTCTTTACTCACAAGATTGTAAGCTTTCTCCCCACATACTCACAAGAATATAAGCTCCATGGAGTGGTAATTTTTGTCTGTTTTGTTCAAGATTGTACTTCCCAGTACCCATAATAATATTTGGCACATAGTAGGCACTCAACAAACATTTGCCAAATAAAAGAATGCATTATTGACCGATAAAGAGGAAACCAAAATGAATTAAAACAGAAAAGATTAGAGATAATTCCATAAAGAAGTTAAAAAGTTCTGCAGAGTGGAAATGGAAGCATAGTTATTTCAGTGTGAGGGACTAGTATAAGAAATTATGAGGAGTACTGAGTTTTACAGAATGTCTATAAATAAAGCATGGTGAAAACTGAAGTATACCAGTTGTATTGAGTCAACTCCAACTGTGTTAAGAGTAGAACTGTTCTTCACAAGGTGCTCAATAGCTGCTTTTTGGAATTGGATCATCAGGCATTTCTTTTGAGGTGTCTTTGGGTGAACTCAAACCTCCAACCTTTCCATTAGCAACTCAGCATGTTGTACCATATAGGATCTCCAGCTGAAGTATAGAGGTTAAAAAAGTATGTTGGATTCATATTGTAGAGAAACTTGAGAGTGATATGCAAGTAGTTAGAACTTTAGTCTATAAGTAAGTATTTTTTATGCTATGGTTGATGGGATTAAAATGATAATAGGTGTCCAGGAAAATGGTGTTGTGTAGCCAAATATTTTTGGAATATTTTGTTTCTTACATGTCTTCTTACAGATCAGTGCAGACAAAAACTTTATAGGAAGTTCTGCATTAAAATCAAACCAGCTTGCCAATCAACAAACCAAACACTAACCAACCCCCCCCCAAAAAAAAAACAAATAAACACTCAAAGACCTCTGTTTACCTATAGTTACTTTAATTAATTCTCAAATGTATTTAACTGTGGAATCTTTTTCTCATTATCTTGTGGACTGAAGGCTGTACTGAGCCAAATTTCTCTCAGAAATTGTAATCTGTGAAGACTGAGTGATGACTTGACTGATGAATTGCCCCATTCTGTCCAATGAGAATTTCATACATGCAGGGTTTAATGTAGAGAGACCTATATTCTTCTTGTTGTTGATAGGTGCCGTTGAGTTGGCTCCAATTTACAGACCCTGTGTACAACAGAACGAATTATGGCCCAGTCCTGCACCATGCTCACAGTGCTTGCTATGCTTGACCCCATCATTGCAGTCACTGTGCCAATCCATTTTGTTGTCTTCCCCTTTTTTTGCTGACCTTCCACTTAACCAAGCATGATATCCTTCTCCAGGGAATAGTCCTTTCTGACAACGTGAGCAAATTAGGTGAAATGAAGTCTGGCCATTTTTGCTTCTAAGGAGCATGCCAGCTGCCCTTCCAGGACAAGTATGTCCTACATTTTAGTCTAGCATTATGACTAAGTCAATCTCCATGAACATTTTGTTTTTGTTTTTGGCAGCTACAAAACAAGCAGATTGAATGAGACTTTCATTTCTATGATTTTATGGTCAGCTATCCTCTTGGGAAGCCTAAACTTCAGCTTCAGTAAGAAAAATTTCCTTGAGATCCAAGTTCAAGATGACCTCGAATGTGGGGCGATGTTGAAACTTCCTCAGAGACATGTTCCCTGTCTTTTGCATTTCTTCCTTTCTGGAAGCATTATTTATACCCTGACATTAACTATTGAATCTGAGTCCCATTCTGGCCTTATTTCTATGAGGAAGAAGGTGGAGTTCTCCGTTATTGGCTTGTCATAGAATTTTGCCAATTCATTTGGAACAACATTCTTAATGTCAAAATTCTTCTCCAAATCATGAAGTTTTTCCATACTGCAATCCCATTTTTGGAGTCTTTAAGGTTAATCCATCCTGATTATTATAATTAACATGTAAATGTGAGCATATCTAGTAAGTATTATGGGAAATAACACTAGATACATTGTTCAAGTTTATATTTTCATCTTTGTTTCACTTATCTTAACTTTAACTCTGAATTGGGTGAAAGTTTACAGAGTAAATTTGTTTTCTATTCAATAATTCATAAACATTTTGTTTTGTGTCATTGATTGCAATCCCTGCAATGTAACAGCTTTCTTCCCACTTCCTCCCCGTGTTTACCTTTTCCCTGTGCCCTTCTTTCCTCTGCATTCCTGCCCTCTGAGCTATCTCACTGCACACATGTTGCCTTTCTGATCTCCCATGGTTGATTGTTCTAAGGAGTGTACCTACCTGGTGTGATTACCTGGCGTAATTTTTCACTTTGTAGACCTTGTGAGCCTCTCTATTGTTTGGCTGGAAGCCACAGGATTGGGTTCAATTCCAGGTCCAAAGTGTGAGAAGGGGCCATATATCCAGTTTCATCAGTCTCTATTAGATCAGTAAGCCTGGTCTTTTTTTATGATTTTGAATTTTGTTCAACCTTTTTCTCCCATTCTATCCAGGATCCCCTGTTTTGATCCCTTTCCGAGAGGTTGGTAGTGGCAGGCTGCCACCATCTAGTTTTTTGGTCTCAGGGTCATGTAGGCTGATGTTACTATAGGCCACTAGTACCTTGAACTAATGCTTTCCATGCATCCTTGATTTTCTTCACTCTGCTTTGCTCTGGATGAGGAGAGACCAATAGTTGCACCTTAGATGGCCACTCACGGGCTTTTAAGACTGCAGTCATTACTCACCAAAGTAGGATGTAGAACAAAGTTTTTATGTAGTATGTTATCTGAATTGAGCTTGATGTGACCCATGATCATGATCCTAAGCCCCCAGGCCCAGTGACTCACTCCCTCAAGGTACTTGATTGTGGCTAAGAAGTTATCATGACTTTGTCCATCGTTAGCTCCACTATACATATGGGTATTTTTATAGCATGTACAAGTGCATAAGTAGAAATGTCGTCTACCAAACTTTTAAATGGTTGTTCATATATTCCCATTTGCCTACACATACCTTATCTTGCCTGTCTGCGTATGTATCTACCTGTAGATTAATGTCTGTTATTACTGATAATGCATTGTTGTGTATGTAATAGTGTTCATTTTTGTTGTCTGTACCTCTTGTGCATCTTTCAGTGTCTTCCATTTTCTTAATGATATTGTGATTTTAGTATATTTTCTTTCCATTCTCCCAAATCAATATCTGTCTCTTATCTAGCTAGCAATTTTCCCTCCGCACCCATCCCTGGTATAAAAGAAACAAAGTTTCCTTCTGTGTGTAAATCTTTCCTTGACTTTTTATAATAATGAACTTATACAATATTTGTCCTTCTGTGATTGACTTATTTAACTCAGCATAGTCTTTCAAGTTCATCCAAATTATGAGGTGTTTCACAATTTTTTCATTATTCTTTAATATTGCATAGTATTCCATTGCATATATCCAGTTCTGTCAGCACCATTTGTTAAATAGACAGTCTCTTGCCCCATTTAATGAGTTTTGGCCCTTAGTCAAAAATCAGCTGTCTGTAGGTAGATGGATCTATTTCTGGGTTCCTAGTTCTGTTCCATTGGTCTATTTGTCTGTTGCTGTACCAATTCCAGGCTGTTTTGACTACTGTGGCTATGTAGTAGGTTTTGAGATTGGGACTGTGAGACCTTCTACTTTATTCTTCTTCAGCAGTGCTTTGCTTATCTGAGGTCTCTTTCTTTTCCATATAAAATTACTGATTGTTTTTCCCGTGTCCTTAAAGAATGAAGACAGAATCTGGATTGGGATTGCATTGTATTTATAGATTGCTTTGGGTAGTATTAGCAGTTCTACAATGTTCACTCTTCCCGTCCATAAGCATAGTACATTCTCCCATTTATATAGTTCTCTTTTAGTTTCTTGTAGTAGTGTTTTATAGTTTTCTTTGTAAAGATCTGTGTTCCTGGTAAAATGTATTATTTTCAAGTATTTTATCTTTGTTATAGCTATTGTGAATGGTATTGTTTTCCTTATTTCCTTTTCAGAGATCTCTTTGTTGATGTAGAGGAATTCAACTGATTTTTGTATATTGATCTTGTATCCTGCCACTTTGTTGAATCTTCAATTAGTTCTAGTTGTTTTCTTACAAAGTCTCTTGGGTTTTCTTTGTGTAGGATCATGTTATTTGCAAAGACAGATAGTTTATACTTATTTTTTTGCCAATTTGGATGCCTTTTATTTCTCTTTCTTACCTATTGTAATGGCTAGGGCTTCCAATACAGTGTTCAATATGAGTAGTGATAGAGGGCATCCTTGTCTTGTTCCCATTTGCAAAGGGAATGCTTTCAGTCTCTCTCCATTGAAAATAATGTTGGATGAGGGTTTTGTGTACATGCCCTTTATTATGTTGAGGAGTTTCCCTTCTATTCCTACTGTGCTAAGAGTTTTTTTTTTTAATCAAGAACGGGTGTTGGATTTTATCATATGGCTTTATCTGCATTGATTGATATGATCATGTTGCTCTTTTTCTTTGTTTTACTTATGTAATTGATTCATTGATTGTTTTTCTAATGAACCCTCCTTGCATACCTGGTATGAATTTTCCTTGGTTTTGATATTGTGTTGGATTGTATTGGCTAGGATTTTGTTGAAAATTATTGTGTCTACATTCAAGAGGAGTATTGGCCTATTATTTTCCTTTTTAGTGGTATCTATGCCTGATTTTGATATCGGGGTAAGGTTCCTTCATAAAATGAATTTGGGAGTATTTCATCCTTTTCTATGATCTGGAGTAGTTTGAGTAGAATTGGTATCAGCTGTGCTCTGAATGGTAGAATTCTTCAGTGAAGCCATGTGATCTGGGCCAGGAGTCTTGTTGGTAGTTTTGTGAACTATTCAATTTCTTCTTTTGTTACAAGTTTGTTCAAATTTTCTATGTCAGTCTGTGTTAGTTCAGGTAAATAGTGTGTTTCTAGAATTTTGTTCATTTCTTTTAGGTTTTCAGATATGTTTGAGTACATTTCTTTATACTATTCTATTATTTTTTATTTCACTTTATTCTATTATGATATTACCCATTTCACTTCTTATTCAAGTAATTTGCATCTTCTCTTTCTTTTCCTTAGCTGAATTTTCCAGTAGTTTGTCAACTTTGTTTATTTTTTCAAAAAACTATCTTGTAGTCCTGATTGTTTCTACTATTTTTGTATTTTATTTATTTCTGTTCTAATCTTTATTATTTCATTTATGTTGGATACTGTAGGTTTCTTCTGTTGCCCTTTTTCAAATTGAAGTTGTTAGGTTTAGGTATTGATTGGTTCATTTTTCTTTTTTGATGTACGTGTTTATTGGTATGAGTTGACCTCTGGGTACTGTTTTTGCTGTCCCCCAAAATTTTGGTCAGTTTTCTTTTCATTCTTGTTTGTTTCTAGAAATTCTTTCATTTCTTCTGTTAGTAGTTTTTGAGCAGGATGTTATTCAGTTTCCATGTGTTTGATTTTTTCTCCCTGATCTTCCTATTATTGATTTCTAATTTTATAGCATTGTGACCTGGGAAGATGCTTTGTAGTATTTCTGTATTTTAAAATTTATTGAGGCTAGTTTTGTGGCCTAAACAGATAGTCTATTCTGCAGAATGATTACTAGAAAGAATATTTATTGTATTTTTATTGGACAGAGTGTTTTGTATCTGTCTATAAGGTCATTTTGGTTTATTATGTTGTAAATATTTTCTGTATCTTTGTTGAATTTCTTTCTAGTTGTTTTCTCCTTCATCAAAAGTGGTATGTTGAAATCTCCTAATACTATTATAGTATTGTCTATTTCTACCTTCAATTCAGTTAATGTTTGCTTTATGCATTTTGTAGCTCTTTCATTGGGTGCACAGATATTTATTATAGCTACATTCTCCTGATGGATTGACCCGTTGATCATTATATAATGTGCTTCCTTGTCTTTATGCTGGTTTTTGCCTTGAAGTCTAATTCATCAGAAATTAGTATTACCACTCCTATTCTTTTTTGGGTGTGTGTGTGTGTGTGTGGTGTCGGTTGCCATTAGTTTGATATATTTTTTCCCACCCCTTGATTTTTATTTTTTTCTTTGTGTCTAAGGTGAGTCTCTTGTGGGCAGCATATTGATGAATCTTGTTTTCTTATACAATCTGCCACTCTTTGTTTTCTTGACTGGTGCCATTAATCCATTCATGTTCAGTGTGATTAGTGTTAGGTATGAATTTACCACTGTCATTCCTTTGTGTGTGTGTGTGTGTGTGTGTAATTTTAATTTTTTTAATTATTGTAGCATTGATAGTTTCTTTGTTCTGAATATTTTTCTGTGCATATTTTATTTTGTCATTGGATTTTCTTTCCCTTTTCTTCATTGTTGATTTTATGTTTACTAAGTCCTTGTGAATTTCTTCTTTCTTATTTTGGTATAAGACTTATTAATTTTCTTTGTAATTACTCTATGCTAAATTCTTATCTTCCTAACCTGGGAATAGTCTGTTCTATATTGATATCATCCTGACTTCCTCTTCATTTGGAAATTCTGTAATTTTACCATTCATGTCCTCTATTTGCTTTGTAGTTGTAGTTGATGTCATTTACAGATTTACACCTCTGATTGTCTATTTTCCATTTTGTAAACTAACTTTAGATTTGAGAATTCTTTTTCTGCATTGATTTCAAGGTGGTGTTGTCATGTGTCTTAATCTTAGGTTGCTGTCTTCTTTTGTTGGTTTTCTGTCCAAAAGGCTCCCTTTAGCATTTCTTGCAAGTTTGGTCTGGTTTTTCCAAATCCCTTAACTTCTGTTTGTCTGGGTGTGTTATAATTTATCATTGTATTTGAGGGATAGTTTTTTGAATACATAAATCTTAGTTGGCAACTCTTTTTCCTCAATGTTTGTATATGTTAACTATGCAACTTTCTTGCCTGCATAGTTTCTGCTGAGAAATAAGAGCTTAGTCTTATTGTTGCCCTTTGCAGGTAACATTTCTTTTGCAGATGCTTTCAACATTCTTTCTCTGTCTTTGGTTTTGGAAAGTTTGATTACTGTACATCTTGATGACTTTCTTTGGGGTTCTATCCTATATGGAGTTCATTCAATTTCTTGGATGGATAACTTTTCATCCAACTTGGGATGACGATATTGATATTGGGGAATAATGATATTGGGGAAGTTTTCTGCTAGCAAATCTTCAACAATTTTCTCTGTGTTGCTGATTTTTTTTTTTTTTTGCCTCCTCTTTTTCTGGAATTCGAATCAAATATGTATTATTTCTTTTGGTATCATTTCATTTAACTCATAGGATTTTTTTATTCTTTTTTTTCCTTATACAACCTGGTTTCAAAGGATTTATATTCTAGCAGGCTAATGCATTCCCAGCCAATTTGATTCTACTTCTTTGTCCTTTCAATATGTTATCTAGCTCCATAATTTTAGTGAAAGTCTTCTGGATTTCTAATTGGTGTTTTTGTATGATTTGTAATTGTCTATTTATTTTGTCATTTTGTTCTTGTGTTGTTTTCCTGAATGCTTCATGGATATTTTCCTTCATTTACTTGCTTTTGTTTATGGTTTTCTTGAGCACTTGAAATGTCCTCTCTATATATCTTTCAAATTCCTTATTCAAAAGTAGTAGTTCTGTTATCCTTCTTCCTAGGAACTAGGGACATTTCCTAGTTCTTTATAAGATATTTTGAAGTTGTTGTTTTATTTGTTGGTTATATGTTGGCTTGTTTCATCTTTTTGTTGCTTGTTTGTTTGTTTGTTTTGCTTTGTTTCAGTATGTCTCGATGTGTAGGGCAGGTATGCTTCTTTGGTTGTTTTCTTGATAGCACTGGGGTTCTTCCCAGCCGTCTCTGGGTTGATGGAGTAACTGGTGGGAATGTGGGTGTAAGTTTTGGTTTGCCTTGAAGAAGAGCTGTGGGTGGGATGGGCAGGTGTTGTCCACCATCTGTTGTTGATCCAGTGATGCAGGAGCTGTTGGTGGTGCTTGCCCACTGGGTGAGGTGGTCAGTGTATTAGATGTGGTTGACTAATAGACAGTTAATGCCTCCTCCTGCTTGATGAGACAGGGAAAAAATAGGATAAAACCAAGGAGAAGAAGAATAGAAAATAAAACAATAGAAGGAAAAAAAGAGGAGGAGCTGTGGATGAGAACAAATGGGTAAAAATAAAAGAAGAGGAAGAAGAAGAAATGAACAAATAAAAAGGAAGAAAAATTGGGAAAAAATAAAAGGAAAAAAGTGAAAAAGATAAGGAAAAGAAGAGTAAAAAAGAAAGCAAAGGAAAAGGGGACTTTTTAAATTATGGTCAGCCAGCAGCCCTGGGAACAGGTGGAATGGTGCAAACCATTGATTCATCTGGGAGATGTCTGGTGCTAGCAGGTACATCTGAGACAGGAGGCTGCAGGAGTGTGGCTTATGTACTTAGTATTAACATAATCCGTCAGTAACACAGGCACCAGGAAGGTGAACTACAGACCCTGGTTATGTCTGCTTGAGGTCCATTGCTTTGAGTAGCTGGGCTTCTCTGGATGTGGCCTGTGATCCAGGAAGATGGGGTAGGACTTTCCTAGCCACCAGGTTGGTGTCATGGGAAGCGGACTCACCCCTAGTCATCAAGAAGGTGTGTTAGTTAGAGAACACAGTTCTTCTGTCATGATTCATGGGCATGGGTCTGGTGGTCTTCTGGGTGCACACAGACATTTATCTACCTCTTGTCCAAATTCAGACAAGTTAGAAGGTGTTCTAAGTATAGCTTCTCCAATTTCCCCAATACAGGTTTTTTCCTTCATGTAGATCCTCAGCCCAAATGACTGGTGTTTACTAGTGGTAAGTTATTTCATTTTATTTGTCTTGCTCTCTCTCTCTCTCTCTCTCACTTGCCCATCCCACCCACAGCTCTTTTTCAAGGCAAACCAAAACTTACATCCACATTCTCACCAGTTACTCCATCAACCCAGAGACAGCTGGGAAGAACCCCAATGCTATCAAGAAAACAACCAAAGAAACATACCTGCCCTACACATCCAGACATACTGAAACAAAGCAAAACAAACAAGCAAACAAGCCAACAAAAAGATGAAAAGCCACTTTTGCCACTGGAAGTCTGACCAATTTCCCTGTACTTCCTTTCCTGGCTCCAGCACATATTCTGTTCACTTGGATTTCTGCTACATCTGTCTATACTGTGTTTCTTTCACTCCATGGGTTCTGTGAATTTTGTTTCTCCTCACCCACATATGCTGCCTTTGTGACTTAAAACTGCTATGCTACATGAGGTCTCAGCTTCTGTCTCCCCATTCATTGTCCTCTCTCTGTCTCTCTTTCTAATCAGCCCAAAATCTCTTTTTCCTCTCATTCGATGTTCAGATTTCCAAGATCTGTTTCCATTCAGTATTGTTTTTTTTTTTTAACCCAACAGGAAATTTTATTTAAAGAGGTGAAAGAGCACCTGAGCCGAGGCAGGACAGAAGAAGAGGAAGAAGAGGAAGAAGAGAGCGAGCAGGGGAGAGGGCAGTCTTATATAGACCCTGGGTTAGGAGGTTGTACGTCTGAGTTGGGAGAAGGGGTCTTAACCTATCAGAAGCTATGTTACCTTTTCAAATTTGTGCCTTGCAAGAAGCTCAGTTTCGACTCCCTTTAACTGACTTATGACCTTGGGCGGGACAGCAAGGAATGAAGAAGAACTTGGAAGAGCCAAGCAAGATGGTGTGGCATATCTTTAACATTCCACCCTCTTTTTTTTTTTTTTTTTAAAGAAGGGCCCACTTTTGTGGGAAAAGGGGCCAAGGTCAATCTTCTGGAGCTGCTTCCTGCTGGTGAGGGGTGCAGCATCTTTGGAAGAGGGGCTTTCCGTCTACCCACGGATGAGTTTGTTCTTGTAGTGCCAAAACCAGTTTTCTTTTGCTTCAACTTCAGAGATGCTGTGTTGTTTTGCCTGGTTGGTAATTTGTAGTATTTAGAGGTTCTTGAAGAAGTGGCTTCTAAGAGTGTCAGCTCCCAGGGGTTGGCGGGACATGTTTGGCATCTGGTGTTCTGGGACCGGTAAGACAGGATGAGTTGCAAAGATTAGGGGAGGGAAGTGAAAACAGGGAAACAGTGGAGTCTAGGTGGCCAAGGTATCTTATTGGTTGGGTGGTCTCCAT
Organism: Orycteropus afer afer; assembly: GCF_000298275.1. Lineage (NCBI taxonomy): Eukaryota > Metazoa > Chordata > Mammalia > Tubulidentata > Orycteropodidae > Orycteropus > Orycteropus afer. The sequence continues at coordinate 2,608,681 of NW_006921664.1, read as the reverse complement.
GAACACAAGGGAACCTCTTCCAGGTCTTTGGCTTGAAGGATCATTTGGTTTCCTGTCTGTCATGAGATTTGGGTAGATATCTGGCAGACCTGTGATTGGATGAAACAGAGAACACTGGGGTTGATGGTAGCAATCAACGTGATGGAGATTAGGGGGCCTAAGAATGGTAGGAGCCAGGGTAAGGAGTCCGAGAAGAGGGAAGAAAAAGGTGGTCCATTGTTAGTGGATAGACATTGATCTATATTGCCCTCTTGATGAGTCTTTTGGCTACATCTTGTACTATACCTGAGTGATTTATATAGAAACAACATTCTTCTCCCAGAAATAGGCAAAGACCTCCCTTTTCTGATGTTAGTAAGTCTAACCCTCTCCTGTTCTGAAGAGTGACCACTGCAAGGGAGTTGAGTTGATCTTGCAAAGTCGTGATTGACTTAGCAATGTCTTTTAGGCTGTCAGACAGTTCTTTTGAAACTTGGTGGAAATAAGTCAGTGATGTGGCTAGGCCTCCTACTCCTGTTTCCACTGTGGTAGAGATACCTAGACCAATTAGTAGGGGTATCAGTTGAATTGCTCTGTGTTGTCTTATTCTAGTCACAACTGGTACAGGTAGGGGCTGGTCATCCAGAGCAATGTCAATGGCTGGGTTGAGATAGACTAGTGTGCAGGTTCTAGTCCAGTTGGTAGGGAGGCACAGTTAAGTAGAGGTACCACAGAGGAAAAAGACACCTTGACTAGATTTGCAAAATTGATTGTGGATACTGAAAAGGTGGGTGATTTTATTGTTTTCTGCCTCCTAGACTCCTAGAGTTCCTGTCATGGTGGCACCAGTTAGTGGTTGGAAAGGTCCCCGAGAAGTGGATAGGTGTGTTGTAATTGTTTTATTTTCCCAATGGACAAAGAACAGTTTGGTGTCAACAAGGAGCCACTCAGAGGAAAGGTTTATGAGAAGGCATTCAGTAATGGGAGGGGGTGTGTTACAAGGGGTCTATGGATGCATGGTCACACATGGACTATGTCGGCTGTTACAGAATCCTGAACTTTTGTTGAGAAGTCCCTGACTACTGATCTGAGGAGGGCCTGTAAATATTATAGGCTTAATAAAAGGGGCATTTTGGGTAACTACATAAGAAGTGTGATCTGTTGAAGGCTGCAGTTGTATAGTGTAGTTGCATAGTTTAGGTGAGAGATGTCCCAATGGGGGGCCTGTCATGTTGCGCTGGAAACAGAGTGGGGCCTGGAATGTAAGTAAGACATTGTGTGGTATAGCTCCATGGATGGGTTTGGTAGTGGCCTTATATATAGTTATATTGTTTGAGTAGCTTTTGAAGAGTTGAGCCATGTGGCCTGTTTGTGTATTTTTGGTATTTTGGTTTATAGGGAAGTCCATGATGGATTGTATGTCTAATTGTGACAGTGGAACCCCCTTTTCATAACGAGGATGATACGTGAGATCAGTTGTGGCCCATACTATGGGTGTAGCGGGGACTGCTGTATAGTAGTTTGCAGATAAAGGGAGACAGAGCCATCACCTGTTTGCCCAAGTGGTGTTGGATTGTTGTTTTAGGGAATGTATCAATTGAAGGGATAGTCTGGAAGTTGGGTTTTATGGGGACTGGAGGGATCATATAAAGGAAAATCTATGAGCCTAGTGACTATAGGTCCCTTAAACAAATCAAAGCAAGTAAGCAGAAAAGACAGAGGGAGGACATCAGAGTGCTGGAGGGATCTGGAAGGGAAAGTTGGATGATAGTGCCAATTTTGAATAAAATGTCTCGACCCAGCGGGGGAACGGGACAGGAAGGGAGAACCAAAAAGGAATGTAAAAATGAAAAATTACCAATTATACATGATAGGAGGGGAGTTTGTAGGGGGTGATGTGATTGACCTTCTACCCCAACAATAGAGGTCTGAGACAGGGAGGAGGGTCCCCAGTACTCTCTTAAAGCAGAAAAACTGGAGCCAGTGTTGATCAAGAAGGTGATCATCCTACCTGCCGTGGTGAAGGTTACCCTGGGCTCCTGGGCGGTGATCTGTGTTGGGCCAAACAAGCCAGGGCCTCCTCACAGGTCTTCTGCCGCCAGACCGATAAGGTCGTTTGAGGGAGTGGGGGGGGTGGTGACCCGACAGTGGGTGGACACCAGGGGGCGGTAGAAACCCCAATGTCCCTGTTGTTTGCATTTTGGGCAGGGCCTCGTGGGAGGTTTGGGGTTTGGACGTTCGCTAGCCCAGTGGCCTTGTTTATTACTCCATTCAGTATTTTTTGAGTTGTAGAGGAATAGGGTAGTGTGTGTTGGGAGGACACTATCTAGTCAAATTTTTTAAAAGTGAATTATTTAAGTTGCCTCTGGTAGCATAGTGGCTAAAGCACTTGACTGCTAACCAGGAGGCTGGCGGTTCAAACCCACCAGCCATTCCTCAGAAGGAACGTTGGGCAATCCTGCTTCCGTAGTGATACTGCCTTGGAAACCCAAGGAGGGGTCGCTATGAGTCGGGGCCGACTCGATGGCACATAACAACAACAACAACAACAAAGCCAGCAAAGAATGTTAAGGAGCAAAGATGTCATTTTGAAGACCAACTTGCACCTAATGTAAGGTATGGTATTTTCAATTGCCTCATATGCATGTGAAAACTGAAGAAGAGTCAATATCTTTGAATTGTGGTGTTGGCGAAGAATACTGAAAATACCATGGAATGGCAGAAGAATAAACAAATCTGTCCTGGAAGAAGTGCAGGTGCTCCTTAAAAGTGAGAATGGCCAGACTTCCTCTCACCTGCTTTGGTCGTATTGTCAGAAGGAACCAGTCTCTGGGAAAAGGGTCAGCAAAACAGGGGAAGACCTTCAACAAGATAGACTGACACAGTGTCTGCAATGATGGGCTCAAGCCTGGCAAGGATTGTGAGGATGGCGCAGGACAGGACAGTGTTTTTTTTCTGTTGTCCAAAGTGTCACTATCAGTCAGAGCCAACTCAATGGCACCTAATAACAACAAAACAACTATGATATAGCTAGAGAACATAAAGTTATATAAGAGCCCTTTTAAAAAATGTAATTAAACAACAATATTCTCTACTCTTGACTCCATCAGCCTGAGAAAGTGTGTATTTTGTATTTACATATGAGGGTAGATAATATTACCCATGGGTCAAAATTCACAATGGATGAAAGGGAAGCCTAACAAATATCCCCCTCATCTCCTATATCCTCTTTCCATAAACAAACAATATTTAGTTTTGCTTTATAAGAAAGTGTCATACTTGAAGGTACAATAAAATACCTATTTTTTTCCTCCTTTCCTTGGCTTTTCAACCAAACATCATAATTGCTGCCGAACCTTTGGCAATGTCAGTATTGATACTTCTGAAAAGGTAGACGTCATGCCATTCAAGATTATTCTGCATCTCATAATCATCTTGAGTTCTGACCCATGTATACATGGGTCTGAAAGCAATCTCATACCCAAGAAACCACATCAGTTGCCACTGAGTCAATTCCTAAGCACAGTGACCCCATGTGTGTAAGAATAGAACTGTATCTATAAGATTTTCAATGGTTGTGATCTTTTGAAAGTGGATTGCCAGATCTTTTTTCCAAAGTACCTCTCAGTGTATTCAAACTGCTAACTTTTTGGTTAGTAGCTAAATGTGTTAACAACTTGTACCAGTCAGGGATTCATATCCTAGAGCACCATATTAATGTCATGAATTTTCTTTTTTTAATAAGTTCCCTTGTATGAAGGAGGTTGGAAAGGACTGAAAGGTACAACTGGTAGTTCTGTAAATCCACTTCATATCAGTTGCCTCTCTTTTTTTGTGGATGTGGCTCTCTCTGTCTGCAAGTCTCTCTTATCAATTCTTGTGTAATTACATGTCCAATAAGACATAGCTCCTGCTTTGCCACCACAAGAAATTTTTTTAGAACTTCCTTAAACCTGTATGGTTTAGATATTCCCTGTATTTCCATTGCAGCCTGAGCCTAATTTGTCACATAGTGTTATTGCCCTTTTATCTGTCTGTGGTCCCACTAGACTCAAAATTTTAAGAGTATAGGTTAAGGTTTTCATAGTTGATTTTTTTTCTAACTCAAGGTCTGTTGTTGTTGTTAGATCCCATCGAGTCATCTCTGACTCATAGAGATCCTATATACAACAGAATGAAACACTGTCCAGTCCTGTGCCTGCCTTACAATCCTTGCCATACCTGAGCCCATTTTGCAGCCACTGTGTCAATCCATCTTATTGAGTGCCTTCTCCTTTTTCATTGACCCTCCACTTTACCAAGCATGATATTCTTCTCCAGGGAATGGTCCTTTCTGACAACATGACCAAAGTAGGTCAGATGAAGTCTGGCTATTCTCACTTCCAAGGAGCATAAAGGCTTCATTTCTTCCAGGACAGATTTATTAGTTCTTTTGACAGTCCATGGTACTTTCAGTATTCTTAACCAACACCATAACTCAAAAGCATCAATTCTTCTTTGGTCTTCTTTATCCATTGTCCTGCACTCACATGCATCTGAGGTGATTGAAACTACTGTGGCTTGGGTTGGAAACACCTTAGTCTTCAAGGAGATGTCTATGCTCTTCAGCACTTTAAAGAAGTCTTTTGCAGCAGATTTGCCCAGTGCAATACATCATGTGATGTCTTGACTGATGCTTCCATTGGTATTGATTGTGGAAACAAATAATATGAAATCTTTGACAACTTCAATCTTTTCTCCATTTATCGTGATGCTGCTTATAGGTCCAGTTGTGAGGATTTTTGTTTCCTTTATGTTAAGGTGTAATCCATACTGCAGACTGTAGTTTTTAATCATCAGTAAGTTCAGTAAAAATTCACGTTGCTTGGTTCTACAATCGATGCCAATGGAAGCAGCAGTCAGGACATTAGACGACGTGCAGCATTGGGAAAGTCAACTGCAAAGGAACTGTATCAAGTGCTAAGGAGCAAGGATATCTCCTTGAGGACTAAGGTGCGCCTGACACAAGCCATGATATTTCCAATCACCTCATATGCATGTGAGAGCTGGACAATGAATAAGGAAGACCGAACAAGAGTTGATGCTTTTGAGTTGTGGTGCTGGCGAAGAATGCTGAAAGTACCATGGACTGCTAAAAGAACTAACAGATCTGTCCTGGAGGAAGTGCAGCCAGAATGCTCCTTGGAAGCAAGAATGGCCAGACTTCATCTCACCTATTTTGGTCATGTTGTCAGAAGGGACCATTCCCTGGAGAAGGATGTCATGCTTGATAGGGTGGAGGGTCGACGAAAGAGGGGGAGGCCTTCAACGAGATGGATTGACACAGTGGCTGCGATGATGGGCTCAAGTATAGCAGGGATTGTGGGGCTGGTGCGGGATTGGGCAGTGTTTCATTCTGCTGTGCATGGGGTCACTATGAGTCAGAAATGACTCGACAGCACTTAACAACAAGTGCTTCAAGTCATTCTCATTTTCAGTGAGCAAGGTTGTGTCATCTGCATATTGCAGGTTATTAATGAGTCTTCCTCCAATCCTGATCCCACATTCTTCTTCATATAGTTCAGCTTCTCAGCACACAGATTGAATAAGTATGGTGAAATGATACAACCCTGATGCACTCCTTTCCTGATTTTGTTTGTCTAGTTTAAATTTTATTGTGCTTTTGGTGCAAATTTACAGAGAAAAATTTGTTTTACATTTAATAGTTTGCATATATTTGATTTCACTCCCTAATTAACATCCGCAACCATAACAAACTCTCCTCCCCTTCCATCCCTGTGACTACCCTTTGCCCATGTGCTTCTTAACTATGCATTCCTGTATGTCCAACTTTCCCACCACTTGAATTCTGCCTCTCTGGTGCCCCATGGCCAATTGCTCAAAAAAAATGGTGTGTCTCCCTAGGGTAAGTGAATGCATCACCCTGGGGTAGGTGTTCTGCATGTAGGTATTTCAACTGTTGGGCTACAACCCAAACCATGGGAATGAGTCCAATTCCATGCCCAAAGGGTAACCTGGAGTCATAGTCTTGGGGGTTCCATCAGACTCAATCTGACCAGTAATTCTGGTCACTTTTGTGTTTTTGAATTTTGTTCCACATTTTTCCTTCCACTCTATCCAGGATCTCCAGTTTTGATCCCTTTTCAAGTGGTTGGCATCGGTAGCTGGGCACTATGTTTTTCTTCTGGTCTCACGGTCTATCATATCTTTGGACTAATTGTTTCCACATGTCTTTGATTTTCTTCACTCTTCTTTGCTTCAGATGAGAGGAGACCAGTAGTTGCATCTTAGATTGCTGCTCAAAAGCTTTTAAGACCCCAGCCGCTACTCACCCAAGTAGGTTGTGTAACAAGATTTTTATGTACTATGTTGTGCCAATTGAGCTTAGTGTCCCCTGAGACTATGGTCCCGAGTTGGCTGTCTCTGTTGTTCTCTCTCTTAAGGTGTTTGGTTGTCTCTGAGAGGTTACTCCAACTCTGTCTTCTGTTGAATCTGTAATGTATGTGGCTAATTTTGTAGCACAAGTGCATATGTAAGATTATCTTCATCTGACTCTATCCTTGGTGTAGGGTATATTCCTGTTTGCTGACCCCCACCTGATCTTCTCACTTGTCTGTGCATTTATCTGTAGCCTAGTGTTAAGTGTTAGTGGTAATGCAATATTGTGCATATACTATTATTTGCCTCTGTTGTCTACAGCTTATGTGCACATTTCAGTGTCTTTCCTTTCTCCATTGTCATCATGCTGGTCACAGACCCTTTCCATACTATCCCTCTCCACACCCTCAAATCAACATGTGACCCCCAACAAGTCCAAAACTTTCCCTCCCATCCCCAGTAACTTACAAAATTAATTTCCTTACCTAAGTAAACCTTTCCTTGACTTTTTACAATAATGGGCTCATACAATATTTGTCCTTCTGTAATTGACTTATTTCACTCAGCATAATGGCCTCCAAATTCATCTTTGTTTTGAGGTGACTTGCATATTCTTCATTATGCTTTAATGTTGCATAGTATTCCATTGTGTGGATGTACCATAGTTTGGTTATTCATTCATCTGTTGGTGGGCATTTAGGTTGTTTCCATCTCTTAAGGAAAAAAAAAAAAAAAAAAAAA
>NW_006921664.1:2586877-2601426 GCF_000298275.1 Orycteropus afer afer | reverse complement strand
GGGTTTGAACCACCAGCCTTCTGGTTAGCAGTCAAGTGCCTTAGGCACTATGCTACCAGAGCGCCTTTCCATTTCTTAGCTATAGTGAATTGTGCTGCTATGATCATGGGTGTGCATATGTCTGTTCATGTCCTGTCTCTTTTCTCTTTAGGATATATGCCTAGTAATGGAATTGCTGGATGAAATGGTATTTCTATTTTCAGATTTTTAAGGAAGCACCATACCATTTTCCACAATGGTTGTACAATTTGCCCAATAAATATATATATACACACACACACACACACCCTATATTATGGCCCCTTAATTTGCCCCTATTTTTTCCTTTGAGGAACTTGATAGTTTTTTGGTTCACATTTAAGTCTTTGATCTAACTGGAGTTAGTTTTTGTGTATGGTGTGAGGTACAACTCTTGTTTCCTTTTTCTACAAGTGGATATACAGTTTTTCCTGCACCATTTGTTAAAGAGACTGTCTCTAGCCCATTTAATGGATTTCAGCCCTTTGTCAAAAATCAGCTGACCATAGATTCTCAATTCAGTTACACTGGTATATGTGTCTTTTGTTGTACCAGTAGCAGGCTGATTTGATTACTGTGGCTGTATACTAGGTTTTGAGATCTTGGAGTGTGAGACCTCCTACTTTGCTCTTTTTCAATAGTGCTTTGCTTATTCGAGGTCTTTTTCCTTTCCATATGAAATTAGTGATTAGTTTTTTCATAGCCTTAAAGAATGGTGATAGGATCTGGATTGAGATTGCACTGAATGTATAGATTGCTTTGGGTCATTTTGACTTTTTCACAATGTTCAATCTTCCTATCCATGAGCATGGTATGTTGTTCCATTTATGTAGATCTCTCATGGGAAAGGAAAGCCAGAGCATCCAGGAAAGAGTGAGCAAGTGGCAGAGGGATCTAGGTAAGGGAAGGGACCCAAACCCTGACCCCCAAGTGACAGTAAAGCAGAGGGAGAAAGGAAAGGAATGCCAGGGCATCCAGGACAGAGTGAGTAAGTGGCAGAGGGAGCCAGGTAAAGGGAGGGACACAGACCCCAACCCCCAAGCAGTAGGAAAAGCAGAGGGGAAAGGAAAGGAAAGCCAGGGCATCCAGGAGAGAGTGACCAAGCAGTGGAGGGATCCACATAAGGGGAGGGACCCAGGCCTGAACCCACAAGTGGCAGAAAAAGCAGAGGGAAAGGAAAGGAAATCCAGGGGTTCCAGGACATAGCAAGCAAGTGGAAGAGTGATCCAGGTAAGGGGAGGGCCCCAGACCTCAAACCCCAAGCAGGAAAAGCAGAGGGGAAAGGAAAGGAAAGCCAGGGCATCTGAGCAAGCAGCAGGAATCCAGGTAAGGGGAGGGTGGAGAGGTTTTGAACAGCTAAGGGAGACAAATTTGTCTGTGAGTTTGTTATGCTCTGGTGACATGTTGCTGTGAGGCTTGAGGCTGTGCCACTGGTGTTTCAAATGCCAGTGGGGTTGCACATGGTGCACAGGTTTTGGCATGGCTTGCAGACTGAGACAGACTAGGAAGAAGGAAGAAGCCATCCACTTCTCAAAGAGTTGGCCAGGGAAAACCTTATGAATAGCAGAGAAACACTGTCTGTTACAATACTAGGCAACTATATGAATAGCCCAGAAACACTGTCTGATACAGTGCAGGAGGATGAGCCACTTAGGTCAGAAGGCTCTCAAAATAGGACTGGGAAAGTACTGCATTATAAGAGTAGAAGCAACCTTACTGATATGGATAAAGTAAAGCTTTCAAGACCTCCATTTGCTGACATGACACAACTCAAATTGAGAAGAAACAGCTGCAAACATCCATTAATAATCAGAGCATGGAATGTATGAAGTATGAATCTAGGGAAATTGGAAGTTGTCAAAAATGAAATGGAATGCATGAAGATTGATATCTTAGGCATTAGTGAGCTGAAATGGTTTTGACCATTTTGAGTCAGACAACCATATCATCTACTATGCCAGGAATGATAATTTGAAGAAGAATGGTGTGTCATTCATCATCACAAAGGACATTTCAAAATCTGTCCAGAAGTACAATGCTGTCAGTAATAGGATAAAATCCATATGCCTACAAGGAATACCAGTTAATATGACTATTATTCAAATTTATGCACCAACCACCAAAGCAAAAGATGAAGAAATTGAAGATTTTTATCAACTTCTGCAGTCTGAAATTGACCAAACATGCAATCAGGATGTGTTAATTATTACTGGTGACTAGAATGCAAAAGTTGGAAGCAAAGAAGAATCACCATTATTTGGAAAATTTGGCCTTGGTGACAGAAATAATACTAAAGATCACATGATAGAATGTTGCAAGACCAACAACTTATTCATTGCAAATACCCTTTTTCAACAACACAAAGAGTGGCTATACACATAGACTTCACCAGATGGAATACACAGGAATCAGATTGACTATATCTGTAGTAAGAGACGATGGAAAAGCTCAATATCTTCAACCAAAACAATGCCAGGAGCTGATTGTGGAACAAACCATCAACTGCTCATATACAAGTTCAACTTGAAGTTGAAGACAATTAAAACAAGTCCATGAGAGCCAAAATTTGATCTTGAATATATCCCTCATGAATTTAGAGACCATCTAAAGAATAGATTTGATGCATTGAGCCAATGACCAAAAAGAAGAATTGTGGGATGACATCAGGAAAAACATCCATGAAGAAAGCAAGAGGTCATTAAAAGATGAAAAAAAAAAGAAAAGACTAAAATGGATGAGTGGAAAGTAGCCAAAGCAAATGGAAGAAATGACAAGATAAAAGAGCTGAACAGAAGATTTCAAAGAGCAGCTCGAGCAGACAAAGCCAATTACTATAATGAAATGTGCAAAGACCTGGAGTTAGAAAACCAAATGGGAAGAACATGCTCAGCATTTCTCAAGCTGAAAGAATTGAGAAAAAACTTCCAGCCTCTAGTTGCAATGTTGAAAGATTCTATTGGCAAAATATTGAATGATGCAGGAAGCATCTAAGAAGATGGAAGGAATACACAGTCACTGTACCAAAAAGACCTGGTAGATCTTCATCCATTTCAGGAGGGGGCATATGATCAAGAAACAATGGTAATGAAGGAAGAGGTCAAAGCTTCACTGAAGGAATTGGCAAAGAACAAGTGTCTAGGAACTGATGGAATCCCCATTGAGATGTTTCAACAAACAGATGCTTCACTGGAGACACTCTCAGCTATGCCAAGAGATTTGGGAGACAGCTGTTTGGCCAACTGACTGGAAAAGATCCATATTTGTACCCATTTCAAAGAAAGGTGATTTCTGTGGAAATTATCACAGAATGTGGAACAATATCATTAATTTCACAGGCAAGTAAAATCTTACTGAAGATAATTCAAGAACAGTTACAGTAGTAACTCAATTTCTCCTTAAGTGGTTGATGAGTGAATAAATGTAAATAGAAAATATCAAATTATTAGTGGACAAATAGATTCCACAATCAGTTAGAAGTTTATCTACATCCAAACCCAGGACTATTTGCTAGGAAACACACACACACATACACACACGCACACCACTGAGCAGTATAGCCTAGTGGCTAACAATGCACACTATAGAATAAAACTCTTCACATCTCTGCACCAATAGTTACTAGCTGTAATTCCTGGGCCAGTTTACTTAGCCACTCTGTACCTCAGTTTTCTCAAATATGTAATAGGAATAATAGTAGTCCCTAACTTGTAAGAGTATTATGAGTTGTAAATAAATGGATACATATATAAATGTGTTTTAGATAAGTCCTTAACTATTTATTATCCATTAATTTTATTTAGTAATGACAAGAGGGCAGTTGTGGTTTAGAGTTATAGTTCTTTCTTTCTATGAAAAAGACCCCGGTTTGATTCCAGGCCAATGAACTTCATGCATGGTCACCACTTGTCTGTCAATGAAGGCTTGCCTGTTGGTAAGATGTTTAATAGGTGTTCTGGTCACCTAGTGCCACTCTGACAAGAATTATACCACAAATGGGACACCCTTAACAAACAAGAGTTTATTCTCTTACAGTTTGGAGGCTTTAAATCCAAGTTCAAAGGGCCAGGCTCTAGAGGCTGTGTGAAAGCCCCTTGACCTTGGGCTTCAGCTCTGCCTCTCGCTCCCGGCCCACTGAAACTAGAGGCATCTGTTCACTCAGGCAGCTATCGGCTGCTGAGGTCAACAAATAAGATGGCACAGTACCGATATTACCAAACCACACATCAGGCCATTAATTCAAGTCCATTGTAAGTCTCAAGGTTGGCAGAGCATGGCAGGCTGCTGAACAATGACATGGCAACATGCAGGGTCCAGGCATGCCATAAGCTGGAGACCATTCCCCAAGGCTTCTCCTTATATACAGGAAGCAGACCACATCTCTAGGGCAGCTACTCAGCTGCTCATAGTATATTCCACCATGGAGTTGATAACCAGTCTCATCATGGGAATACATCTAGCTGCCCAGGCACTCAACCAAGGCCAGCCAAGTTGACACACAAACTTAAGTACCACAATAGGTTTCAGTGGAACTTCCAGAAGAAGATGTAGTAGGAAGAAAAGGCAATCTGCTTCTGAAAACTAACAAACAAGAACCTTGTGGATTGGAATTCTGGGAAGATGGAAGCATAAACAAACCATTGTTCTGACACTCCCCCCAACAAATACAAGAAATACATGGAAAGAGTGCTTGGGTGTTAGGGACTCTGAATTAGGAAGCAGAAGGGAACTGTAGGCAGTCAAGAATTATCAAATTGATGAGTCATATATGATAGGAAAATCACTTCTCCCAGTGTCCTTACTGCTCCCCCAGCCATGTGGGCCACCAGACCAGTGAACTGGGCCCAGAAAAAGAGCCTACTTCCCTAACCACCATAGCCCCTGTCTGTATAAAGAGAAAAGACCCCAAGCTTCTGTTCTAAAATCAACAAAGCAGACCTCTCTGGTGCTCTTTCTGGAGTGTGCAAGCACGTCCCCCATCCAGGCACTGTTTGTTGAGAGCCTACTGCAGATTGCTACAAAGTCCATGTAGTGGAGTGTGCTCTGATAGTCAACACTCTTTGTACTTCTCTGTTAACATAGCTCAGTCCTCTGCAATCAATAGGACAGACCTCCCCGGGAGTCAGTTCTGGTCTGTGTGCTGTCTTTCAATCAGTGCTCAAGACAGCTAACTGAGGTTGCTGTCCCCTGGAACATCTTTATTGGAGGTTACACTGATAGCCAACATACTCCAGGGTGCAGCTCTGGTGGCAAAAAGGCAAACCTCCTTGGGGGTCCATTTGGAGTGCATCAGCATCTCCCCCACCCAGAAACTGCGACCTGCTACAGAAGGTTCAGCTCATGGTGTCTGCTCCTGTAGTAAACATTCTCCTGGCCTCCCTGTGCACCCTATAGCTTAGGTTTCTGAAACCAACAAGAGAGACTTCCCAGGTAGTAGTCAGTTCTAGTCTATCTGTTCCTGTTTTGGTTGGTACTGAGGACCACTGACTAAGAAGTGTGCTAAGAAGCTGGCATTTTTAGTGTAGGCTATGCCTACAGCCAACACACATAGGGAGAACTCCAATAGTAACAAGTTAGACCTTCCTGGAGGTCTGTCTGGAATGAGACACCCTCTCCCCAACCTGGATTCTATCATCAACAAGCCTGCTGTGAATTGCTACAGAAGGGACCTAAATGTGCAAATTAATACCATAAAATTCTTAGAAAAACAAGCAGTGGCAATACTGTCAGGCCTAGCTTTCAACAATATATTTGAATATAATAATAAAATTGAAAACAGTAAAAGACAAAATAAATACATGGAACTTCGTAGGAATTAAAACATTGTCATCAAAAGAATTTACCAAAAAAGCATGAAAAGACAAACTATGGACTGGGAAAATATTTTTGGAAATAATATATCACACAAGAATCTCAAAACCAAAATATATATGAAATTTTGACCATTTAACAATAAAAATCAAACAACCCAATCATAGCATGGGCAAAGTATTTGAATAGACATTTCACCACACAGGACATTTAAATGACCAACAAACACATGAAAAGATGCTTGGCATCTTTAGCTATCAGTAAGATGAAAATCAAAACCACAATGAGATACTAATTTACTCCCACTAAGATAAAGATAAAACAAAACGAATCAACCAACCAACCAAACAAACAAAAATCAAAATAATAAATATTTGCAAGGATGTGGAGAAATTGGAAACTTTATCCACTGTTGGGTGGGAATGCAAAATGTATAGCCATTGTGGAAAACAGTGTGGCAGTCACACAAAAAATTAAAAGTGAACTACCAGATAACCCAGCAATTCTACTTCTAGGTATATGTGCAAAAAACTTGAAAGCACAGACTCAAAATGAGACTAACATACCAGTGTTCATTGCAGCACTATTCACAATGGCCAAAAGGTGGAAACACCCTAAATAACCATCAATAGATGAATGGATAAACAAAATGTGGTACATACATACAATGGAATATTCGTCAGCCACTAGGAGAAATGAAGTCTTCATACATGCTACAATATGAATGGAGCTTGTAGACACTATGCTGAATGAAATAAACCAATCACAAAACCACAAATATAGGAAGCCCTCATTCATATTCAAAGACAAGGAAAAGCAAATGTATATAGACCAAAGTTTGTTAGTGGTTACCACAGAAGGTAGAGACGGGGGTAAAAAGGGTTAACAGTCATGGAAAAATCACATTGATTAAGGGTACACAACCAATTACTGTAATTGCTGTCAATAAGTTGTTGGTGGATGCCATCAAGTTGTTCCCAACTCATAACAACTCTATGTACAACAGCACAAAACACTGCCTGCTCCCGTGCCATCCTCACAATCATCGCTATGTTTGAGTTCATTGTTGCAGTCATTATGCCAATCCACATCATTGAGGATCTTCCTGTGACCATCTACTTTACCAAGCATGATAGCCTTCTCCAGGAACTGACCAGGTCCTGACAACATGACCAAAATACGAGGGGTAAAAATATCGCCATCCTTGCTTCTAGGGAGAATTTGGTTGTACTTCTTCCAAGACAGATTTGTTTGTTTTTTGGCAGTAGATGGAATATGCAATATTCTTCACCACCACTATAATTCAAAAGCACAAATTCTTCAGTCTTCCTTGCCCATTGACCAACTTTCATATGCATATGAGAAGGTTGGGCAATCCTACTTCCGTAGTGATACTGCCTCGGAAACCCAAGGAGGGGTCGCTATGAGTCGGGGCCGACTCGACGGCAAACAACAACAACAACAACAATGAGGTGATTGAAAATACCAGGGCTTGGTATTTTGGGTCAAGTGCACCTTAGTTTTCAAAGTGACATTCTTTGCTCTTTAACACTTTAAAGAGATCTTTGCAACTCTTTCCCAATGTAACATGTTATTTGATTTCTTGATTGCTGCTTCCATGGGCATTTATTATTGATCCAAGTAAAACAAAATCTTTGACAACGTCAATCTTTTCTCTGTTTATCATGATGTGGCTTATTAGTCCAACTGTGAAGACTTTTGTTTTATGTTGAGGTGAAATCCACACTGAAAGTTGTAGTTGTTGGTCTTCTTCACTTCTTCATTTTCAGCAAGCAAAGTTCTGTCATCTGCCTATTGCAGGTTATTAATGAGTCTTCCTCCAATCCTGTTGCTGCATTCTTCTTAGTTTAGTCCAGTTTTATGCATTATTTGGTCAACATACAGATTGAATAAGTACTATGAAAGGCTATAGTCTTGCCATACACATTTCCTTATTTTAAACCATGTAGTATCTCCTCATTCTGTTGGAATGACTGTCTCTTGGTCTATGTACAGGTTCCTCATGAGCACAATTAGGTGTTTCAGAATTTCAAATCTTTGTAATTTCATTCATAATTTGTTGCAATTCACACAGTTATATGCCTTTGCATACTCAATAAGATGTACACATGTAAAATATTGAATTGGCAAAGTTGTGTAATAAATGTATTTATAACAATGACACAAAAAAAGTACCTGGTGAGGCTACTTATGTACAATCAAACATAAGATTTGTTTCCTTGGTTTGTAAGCTTAAGGTCATGGTTTCATGGGACATTCCACTTAATTGGCCAGATAATATATTTAGTGCTTTTGTTCTACTTCCTAGTTTGTTGCAGTGTCTGGGGTCTTAAAAGCTTGCATTGACCATCTAAGGCACATCCATTGGTCTCTATTCATCTGGAAAAATAGAGGAAGACAGAGAGTCAGGAACAGGAAGAAGATACGGTATGTGTGGCTAATTGCCTCTGGGAACAACTGCCTCCTTTACCATGAATCCAGGAGAACTGGATGGTGCCCAGCTACAATTATTGAATATATTGATCAAAGATTCCACAGGAGAATTCTGATAAAAAGGTAGAAAATGCAGAACAGAATTTAATTTCTTTTGGACTCTACCCTTTCTATAGTAATGGAGAGTGGATAAACCCCTGAAATTCATGCCTTGAAATAATTTTTAAAATTTAAACCAATATTATCTGGTGAAGTCTTCTTAAAACCAAACAATAGTTTAGCTTAACCAGTATAAAAGGTCTTCCTTGATCATTTTACTCTTTTGAGAACTATCTTTATGCAATCAAATTGACAACAGTAACTTGAAAGATTGGATAGGAATCCAAGAAAGAAGTCAGTTTATGCTAATGAGGAAGGAACAACTCAGAAAAGGAGGGTAAGAAGAGTTACACAAAGAATGTAATCAATGTCACAAAATTGTAATGTAGACAGTGTTGATTTGGTGCATGTTTTGCTATGTAAATTCTCAACAACAACAACAAAAGAAATAACACTTAGAAGAAAACCTTATATATCACACTGTCCAGTTCATAATCTATCATGGAGATGGAACAAGACTAGGCAGTATTTTGTTCCTTTGTCCATGGGAACTGCATGAGTCAGAGGTGAACTCAACTGCAGCCAACAACAAAGCAATGATTTAGAATCTGGAGTAACATGGCTCAGAAAATTTGACATAAAAAATTCATGCATGAAAAAATAAAGTAAAAACTCTTAAAACCTATTTATTTCATATTTTAGAGAAAAATGTACAATATAATGTACATAGTTGCTCAAGACAAAAACATGAGGACCATCCTTGACTCATGTGAATGGACTCACCTACTGTTCCCAATATCCAATCAGTCATCTAGTTGTGATGATTTTATCTTCCTAATATCTTTCAAATCAATTCATTTCTTTTCAATGACGTTGCCTGCTGCCTCTGTAGAAGGCCATCCTGTGCTTTCCCAAGATTCGTTCAGGAGAAACTAATCTAACTTCTTGCCTCCAGTTTTGCCCCTTTCTTTTTTCATTGCCAGACTGCACCTAGAGTGGTCTTCCAAAATGCCTACATCTGATTACAGCTCTCCCTTCCTTGGTTTTCCTTGGGATCTTAATTGTTTAACTTGCAATGCAAGATTTAGAAATATATGGCTTTTGCCAAACTCTCTAATTTTCTGTCATTCCCAGTTTTGTATTCTATATCACCCACACTGTTGTCTCTTCACTTCTTACATTAAGCTTGGCCTTCCCTTGAGTCTTCTATTGGAAGACTTTCTCTCCTCCTTCACTCCCCATTCTTCTCTCCTCCTTCACTCCCCATTCTTCTGAACAGTGCTTTTTAGTCCTCAATAATTTTACAAGTTATGGTAGACTGAAAAATGGTACATAAAGATATGTTCACATCCTCATTTCTGTGACCTGTGAATGTGACTTTATTCAGAAATGAGATGAGACACAAAGGGAGTGATGTGAAGGTGGATGCAGAGATTAGAGTGATGTGTCTACAAGCCAAACCAGTCTATTTCAGCTCACTAATGTCTAAGATATCTGTCTTTATGTGCTCTATTTCATTTTTGACAACTTTTAATTTTCCTAGATTCATATTTCATACTTTCCATGTTCTGATTAGTAATGGCTATTTTACCTCCTTTTCTCATTGTAAGTTGTGCCACAGCACAACATGCAACACAAATGTAGGTTCTGAAAACTTTACTCCATTCATATCATTAAAATTGACTCTACTTTGAGGAGGCAGGTCTTCCCTGGGCATATTTTGAGTGCTTTCCAACCTAAGGGGCATATCTATAAGTACTATATCTGGTAATGTTTAACTGTTCTTTATAAGGTTTTAAGTGGGTAATTTCTTTGGCAGTGGACTTCCTTTAACCCTATCTTCCTCCGTCTTAGTCTGGAAGCTATGTTGAAACTTGTTCACCCTGGGTGCTCCTGCTGGCATTTGAAATACCAGTGGCATAGCTTCCAGCATCATAGCAAGATACAAACCACTACAATACAACAAAATTTCTTTTTAGTACTATTTAATCTAGAATATTTCCAAAGTTTTGTTGGTCATTTATAATACAGATATTTTTGAATGGTTTTTGTTTTAAGATGGACCTCTGGAGATGCAGTGGTTAAGCACTTGGTTGATAATCAGAAGGTTGGTGGTTTGAACCTACCAGCTGCTCCATGGAAGAAAGATTTAGTAGTCTGCTTCCTTAAAGACAACAGCCTTGGAAACATTTTAATTGTACTGTTTCCTATGGAATCACTATGAGTTGCTATTGGCTTGAGTAATTGGTTTGGTTTTCCATTTTGCTATGTTATAATATGATCATTCAGAGCTGCTGTGGCAAGAACAGATCATATGTGGCAAGTATGGAAAAAAGAAACAGGAGATACTGAAATAATCAAGGAGAGTTTTTTCTTTTTTAATTTTTATTGAGGTTTGGGTGAAAGTTTACAGAGCAAATTCATTTTCCATACAGCAGTTAACATACACTCTGTCTCATGACATTGACTACAATTTACCCCAGTGCAACAGCTCCTCTTCTACTTCCTCCTCAAAGTTACCTCTTCCATTTGTCCTTCCCTCCTATGCACTCCTGCCCCTGAGCTATCTCCCTGTGCATACCCAGCCCTTCTATTCTCACACGATTGATCTCTCCAAAGAGTGTAGGTACCTAATGTAAATGTACAGCTCATATGCTTGTCTTTTGTTTGGCTGAAAGCCACAGGAGTGGCTCAATTCCAGACCTAAAGGACAGATAGGGGCCATAGTTTCAGGGGTCTCACCAGGCTCTATCAGACCAGCCTTTTTTTTTTTTTTATGATTTTGAGTTTTGTTCCATATTGTTCTCCCACTGTATCCAGGATTTCCTACATAGACCCCCCTCCAACTGATTGACAGTGGTAGCTGGGCAACATCTAGTTATTCTGGTCTCTTAGTCATATAGGCTGAAGGTCACATGGTGTACCAGTCCCTTGGATTAATTGTTTCCATGCATCTTTGGTTTTCTTCATTCTTCTTTGTTCTGGATGAGGAAAGACCCATTGTTGCATCTAGATGGCTGCTTGCAAGCCTTTAAGATCCCAGTCACTACTCATCAAAGTAAGATATGGAACAATGTTTTTATGTAGTATGTTATGCCAGTGGAACTTGATGTTCCCTTAGACCATGGTCCCGAGCCCATAGATCTGTTTGCTCCCTCCAGGTAGCTGGCTGTGGCCAAGAAGTGACTACAACCTTGTCCCTTGTCAGCTTTGCTATATACCAGGACATTTATAGAGAACATACAAATACACATGTAGAAACATTGTTTGCCAGCCCTACATATGGTCATGGACACACTCCCCCCCCCCGCATAGACATAGCTGATTGACCAGACTGTCCACTCATCTATCCACCCAGTCAATGTTTGCCATCACTGACAACACAGTACTATATGTGCAAAAAGATTCTTCTTTATTGACTGTACCTCCTATGCTCCTCTCTATGCCTTCCTCTTCCTCAATGCCATCATGGTGATCACTCACACTTGGTACATTGCCCTTCCCTTCACCCAAATCAATACTTATCTACCTATCTAGAAGTATTGCCTCCTATCCCCTCCTACCCTCAGTAGCCAACAAAGAAAATTTCTTTCCATATGTAAACATTAAAGAAAGATATTTTGAATGTAGATCCAAAATAGTTTACTGGAAGTTTGGATGTAAGATGTTGATAAATAAAAAGTTGAGAATAATTCCAAAGTATTTGGGTGGATGCAGTGCAGTGAATTACTTGGCATGGCTTTTCTAGCTGCAGTCTTTGTAACTCCCACCAAATTACTGGATAAAAAAATACCAAACCAAACTCACTGCTGTCAAGTCAAATCTGACTCATAGTGACCCCTCCTTCGGTTTCCAAGAGGTATCTCTATGGAAGTGGATTGACCAGTCTTCCTTCCCAGAAGTGGCTGGTGGGTTTGAACTGCCAGGCTTCTGGTTAGCAGTCAAATCCCTTTGGCACTAGGACCATGCAAATAAGGTGTGTAGAACTCTGATGTTGGGATTGGTTAATATTGTCACTCTGCCAGGCTTAAAATGAGCCTTCCTAGAGGCAGTGTGGGGGATCTCACTGCCATCAAGAGAGAAGAGCTGGAAGTGAAGCTGAGTCCATCCTTGGACTCCCTGCACTAGACCCTTGGCTGAGAGACAACCTGGTAGAGAGACATGGTCCTGGCATAGACATGGTGGCAGTGAAACTAAGAGGTATGAGACAGAGCAGTGGGCTTACCTGGCCTATTGAACGATAATTCTGAGTGCCCTTGGGCAGGATTCTTGGTGGTGGAGTGGGGTGAACCTAGGTATACTATCAGCAGAGCTAGAAGAGCTTTGTAACATATGCTCAAGCAGGGCATAGGCCAGGCTGAAAGCCTAGGACCAGGTAGGTGCTCCTGAGGGCATAGTAGAGGAGAGACTGTCCTGATTGAAGAACTGTATCTTGAGAGTGCTCCTGAACTTGAGTTGTAACCTGTTACTTCTCTAATAAACCCTCATAATCGTGAGTATTGTCTGTGAGTTCTGTGTGGTTGCAATGAATTATCAAACCCAGCAGAGAAGTAGTAAGTGCTGTGGGAGGGACAATTGGTGTCAGAATTGGCAAAAAAGAAAAAAAAGATTGCAGGATGGCAGTGTGTCTGGCCTCATAGTAATAAGCCTTGGGCTGTTGATGGTGATTCTATCTCGATGGTGATTCTAAGTCTTCCCCCTTGCGAGGTAGAGGAGGTCAGAAGATGCTGTATCCATGTCCTTTTTTCAGTGGAGTAACTGGAAGATTAAAGTCACCATTACCTATAATTAAGAGCGTGGATGTATCAAGCTTCAGGAGGAAGAACAGAAGCTCTATTGACACATACACTGAGGTCATCAGTGTATATCCACCAAAAACCTAACTCACTGCCATCAAGTCAAAATGTATTTGAGTGTATGTTGTGTTTTTTTTGTTGTTATGTGCCATCAAGTCGAATGTCAGAGATAGGATAAAATCACTAAGGGAATGAAGGTAAAGAAAAAATAATTTAAAGAGTGAGCCTAATATTTGGGGTTTGATGACATAAAGAGGGACAAACAAAAGAGACAGTGACATAGGAGGAAATCAAGAAAGTGTAGTCCCTTGGGAGCAATGGATAAAAGGGTTTCAAAGATATAGGAGTAATCATTTCATTGAATGTAGTGGCTTCTAGTGTATAGAGCTAGGGTCTTGGGATTTGACAAGGGGCAAAGAAGAATTAATTTTTATTTTGTCTTTAATAGTCTTTACTTCTCAAGTGGTGAGTGCATAACTCTTCTGCATAAGATGTGATATACATTTTTTGTGTCATAAATATTTCATAAAATTTGAAGAATGAGCTAACAGAGCTTAAAGAGAAATATATATATATATATGTATATATATATATAATAAAAATAACACTAAGGTGAAAGCTAAGATGGCTTCAACAGAAAAGAATGAGTGAAAACATAGAGACATGATAGAGCAGAAGAAAAAAGAAAGAGAATGTAAAATTGACTTGAATAATTTCAAACATATTTATCAACACAAGATTTGTAAAATTATCTCCTTAAAATATAGGGACTTTTATATTAGGTTTTAAGATATTAAGAAAATTAAGTTGATAAAACACTATATAAAACTGAATCTTAAAAAAAAAATAAAAAGAGCTATAAAGAATGAAAGTTACACCAAGTAAAGTCTAATAAATAAAATGAGTGCTGATGTTCACAAGATAAATGGAATTAAGCTTAAAAGCACAATACATTTTAAAGCTGGATTTATTTATCAATTAAAATCAATTTGTCAAGAAGTTGGTAAAAATGAACCCCCAAACAATGATATTAATATTTATAAAGAATCACTATTATCACTACAAAAAAACTGTTAACAAAATGGAAAGAAAAACTCTCAGAAACTGATAGCTCAAGGAGGAAAAAAAAAAAAATCTCTACAGATTTGAGCAACATTATTAGAAAATTGATTTTTATAGATTTATAACACACTTCAGAAAAGAGCAAATACAATTTTTTTTTTCAAATATCAATGGCTCATTTGGTAATACTTATCCTGTATTAGGCTATAAATAACATTTATACACATTTGAAGAAGATACATAAATAATAAACAGAAGAAAATAGTAATAAATCTACCTATTTGGAGATTAATATGCAATATATTAAATAAC
>NW_006921664.1:2586051-2586777 GCF_000298275.1 Orycteropus afer afer | reverse complement strand
GATATTGTTCTATAATTTCCACATTCTGTGGGATCACCTTTCTTTGGAATGGGTACAAATATGGATCTCTTCCAGTCAGTTAGCCAGGTAGCTGTATTCATGGCATAACTGAGTGAATACCTCCAATGGGGCATCCATTTGTTGAAATATCTCAATGTGTATTCTGTCAATTTCCAGAGCCTTGCTCTTGGCCAATTCTTTCATTGCAGCTTTCACTTCCTCCTTCAGTACCATTGGTTCTAGATCATATGCCACTTCCTGAAATGGATGAGGATCAACCAATTCCATTTGGTATAGTCATTCTGCATATTCCTGCCATCTTCTCTTGATGTTTCCTGCATCATTCGATATTTTGCCCATAGAATCTTTCAATATTGCAACTTGAGGCTTAAATTTTTTCTTCAGTTCTTTCAGGTTGAGAAATGCTGAATATGTTCTTCCCTTTTGGTTTTGCAACTCCAGGTCTTTGTACATTTCATTACAGTAATTGGTTTGGTCTGCTTGAGCTGCTCTTTGAAATCTTCAGTTCAGCTCCTTTATTTGTCATTTCTTCCATTTACTTTAGCTTCTCTCCACTCAAGGGCAAGTTTCAGAGTCTCTTCTGTCATCCATTTTGGTCTTCTCTTCCTTTCGCATCTTTTTAGTGATCTCTTGCTTTCTTCATGGATAATGTTCTTGATATCCTCCCACAATTCTTCTGGTTTTTGGTCATTGGTGTTCAATGCA
>NW_006921664.1:2582514-2585139 GCF_000298275.1 Orycteropus afer afer | reverse complement strand
AAAGCGTTACCTTATCCAGAGGAGTAAGGCTGGGTTTACTCAGATGATGCAGCTCTTTCCCAGTTCTATTTTGAGAGCCTTCTAACCTAACCAGACTATTCATAAAGTTGCACGGTAATGTATCAAACAGTGTTTCTTTGCTATTCATAAGGTTTTCCCTGGCCAATTCTTTGAGAAGTGCATGACCTCCTCCTTCTTCCTAGTATGTCTCAATTTGTAAGCTGGGCTGATACCTGTGTACCATGTGCATCCCGCTACGTTTGAAACAGCAGTGGCTCAGCCTCAAATCTCACATCAACATGTCACCATGGTAGGACAAACCGACAGACAAATTTGTCTTCCTGTTGGAAACCTCTCCTACCACCCTTACTTGGGTCCCTGGGCTGACTCCTCCTCTATCTAGATTCCTAGGCCTTTAAATCCCCTTTCTCCCACTCTCCCACCCTGTTGCTTTGGGTGTTCAGATTTCCCTCTCCTGACCTGGATCCTTTTGGCTGACTGCTCCTCTGTCCCAGTTCCTGGCTTTTTTATCCCCTTTCTCCCACTCTCCCACCCTGCTGCTTTGGGCATGCCTGATTTCCCTCTTCTCACCTGGATCCCTGCAGCTGACTGTTTCTCTCAGGGTTCCTGGCTTTTAATACTCTTTCTCCCACTCTCCCACCCTGCTGCTTTGGGTGTGCCTGATTTCCCTCTCCTCACCTGGATATCTGCGGCTGACTGCTCCTCTCTCCAGGCTCCTGGCTTTTAATCCCCTTTTTCCTATTCTCTTGCACTGCTGTTTTGGGTGTGCCTGAGTTCTTCTCCTCACCTGGATCCTTGGCACTCATGTATGAGTGCTTATATATGAATGATTATACATGGTAAGGGAAACAAGATGTAAGAGTGTAGAAGAAAAGGAAAGCAGAGTACTGTACTACTCCAGAGGACAACTCTGAAGCAAGACTACTGGTTGTCATAGAGTCCATTCATGAGTCAGAATGGCAACCCTGTGTATATCTGAGCAGAACTTTGCTCCATGGAGTTTTCAATGTCTGATTTTTGGGAAGTAGATTGCCAGGTACCTCTGGGTGGGCTTGACATGCCAGCCTTTTTTGATTAGCAGCCAATTGCCTTAACTATTTACTTTCAGCACCCAGGGACTCTGGAGCCAGATTTTTCTTTTTTTAATTTTTATTTTGGTTTGGGTGAAAGTTTGCAGAGCAAATTCATTTTCCATACAGCAGTTCATACTTAGTTTGTCTCATGACATTGACTGTAATTCCCCAAAATGTACCAGCTCTCTTCCTACTTCCTCTCCATAGTTACCTCTTCCCTGTGTCCTTCCCTTCCATGCACTCCTGCACCCTGAGCTGTCTGCCTGTGCAAACACTGTCCTTCTGTTCTCCCACAATTGATCACTCCAAGGAGCATATCTACCTGATGTAAATGTTTACCCCATATGCCCATCTATTGTTTGGCTAGAAGCCACAGGAGTGAGTTCAATTCCAGACCTGAAGGCCAGCTAGGGGCCACAGTCTCAGGGGTCTCACCAGGCTCTATCAGACCAGCAAGCTTGGTCTTTTTTTTTTGATTTTGAGATTAGTTCCATATTGTTCTGCCATTCTGTCCAGGATCTCCATACTGATCCCCCTCCAAGTGGTTGACGGTGGTAGCTGGGCACCATCTAGTTCTTTTGGTCTCATGGTGATATAGGCTGAGGATCGTATGGCCTACCAGTCCCTTGGAGTAATTTTTTCCACGTGTCTTTGGACATTGGTCATTCTTCTTTCCTCTGAATGAGGAGAGATCCCTCATTGTGTCTAGATGGCTGTTTGCAAGCTTTTAGTATCCCAGTCACTATTCACCAAAGTAGGATGTAGAACAGTGTTTTTGTATAGTATGTTATGCCAATTGAGCTTGATGTCCCCTGTGACCATGTTCTTGAGCCCACAGGATCAACTACTCACTTCCTCTGGGTAGCTGGCTTTGACCAAGGAGCCACCACAATCTTGACCCTTGTCAGCTGTACTACACACCTCGACATTCTTACATCACATACAAATATGCATGTACAAACATTGTCTGCTAACCCTATACATGGTCATGGACACACTACCTCCTGCCCAGATATACCTTCAGTCTGTCCATCCATCTAGCCAGCCATACATAGATCAATGCTTGCCTTCACTGACATTGCAGTACTATACAGGCAAAAGAGTTCATCTTTGCCATCTTGACCTCCCATATACCTCTCTATGTCTTCCTCTTCCTCAGTGGCACTGTGTTGATCACTCATATTTGGTTCATTGCCCTTCCTTTCACCCAAATCAAGACTTGTCTCTACCTATCTAGCAGTCTTCCTGCCTCTGGTAACCAACATAGAAAGTTTCCTTCCATATATAAGACTTTCCTTGGCTTTTTACAATAATGAACTAATACAATATTTGTCCTTCTGTGATTGACTTATTTCACTCAACGTACTGCCTAAGGCATTTGACTGCTAACCAGAAGGCTGTTGGTTCAAATCCACCAGCCACTCCTCAGAAGGAAGATTGGGAAATCTACTTCTGTAGAGATACCACCTCAGAAAGCCAAGGAAGGGTCGCTATGAGTTGGGACTGACTGGATGTCAGTGAGTTTTTTTTT
>NW_006921664.1:2578656-2582414 GCF_000298275.1 Orycteropus afer afer | reverse complement strand
TATATATATATATGTATATTATGGATTGGATTGTGTCCCTCAAAAGATATGTCAACTTGGGTGATTCTCAATGGCTTGACTGTTAGTTAATGATGTAATCTGTCAGTAATGTAGTGATACCCCATGAGGTGATCTGATATAATAAATTTGTGAGGGGTTAAAGTGAGATGAAATACTCTTAATCAAGTCACAGTCCTAATATGATGTAAGGGGAATTTCCCTAGGGCATGGCCTACATCACCTTTTGTCTTACAAGGGATGAAAGGAGAGAGAAGTGAGTAGAGAGAGAGGGACCTTCTACCACCAAGAAAGAAGAGCCCAGAGCCGACTTTGTCCTTTAACTCCTAGACTCAGGGGAAGATTGATGACAGGGACCTACCCCCAAAGCCAATATAGAAAGATAGTCTTCTGCTGGAGCTGGTGTCATGAAGTCATACTCTAGCCTCCTAAACTGTAAGATAATAACATTTCTGTTTATTAAAGCTCTCTGTGGTAGTTAAGGTTGTGTGTCAGCTTGGCTGGGCTGTGATTTTGAGTGGTTTGGCAGCCGGGTTTAGTTATTCCCCATGATGCAATTACAGGTGGTGTAATAACCTCCACGATGGAATCTGATGTAAGCAGTTAATCAGTTGAAGGTACGTTTGCCTTGGGTTTATGGCCTGCTTTCAGTATATGTGGAAAGGATCCTTCATTGGGTTCATGATTCATCATCTCCAATTTCTGTACTTTAACAGGTAGCCTGCCTTGTTGCCTATTGATCTTAGGATTATTGTATTCACAGCCTGTGAGCTGACAATCTACGTTTTACATGCTGAACTTGGATTATTCATCTTCAGCAGCTAGTAGCTGCATGAGTCAGGAAGCCTCCAACTTGCTCCAGGGGCCTGGAAGGCAGAGCTGAAGCCAAAGTTTGAGGGGCCAAGTTCAGTACTCTGAACTTGGACATTTAGCTTAGTCTTCCCCTAGAGCCAGCTCACTGTACTTGAACTTCTAGCCTGTACTTCCCCTAGAGCCAGAACTCTGTATTTGGACTTCTAGCCTTCTAAATTGTAAGTAAATACATTTCTGTTTATTAAAGCCATCTATCTGTAATATTTCTATTATAGCATCACTAGAGAACTAAGACACCATCCCATTTATGGAATTTCTTTTATAGCAGCACTAAATAACTAAGACAATACCTAAAGCTATAGTCAGAGGAAAATTTACAGCCTTATATGCATTTTTTAGGAGAGAATAATTTTTAAAATAAATGGACTATGAAAATAAAATAATTGATGAGAAATAAATAAACAACATGAACTTAGAGAAATTAAGATGACATAATTAATTAAACTGAAAACAGAAAATAATCAAATAGAAAACAAATAAATGAATCCCAGAAAGTTGACTTGACAAGTCAAATCAAAAGCAGTTTCTGCTGAGGCTGCTTATGTACAACCAAACATCTTAGTTTCTTGTTTTGGAGGTTTAGGGTCATGATTTTGTGTACATGCCAGTTAAGTGGCCTAATGTCATGTTTAGGGCTTTTGTTCTGTCTCCCAGTTAATTGTATAGTTCCTGGGGTCTTAAAAATTTGCAGGCAGCCATCCAAGGTACAACAAATTGTCTCTATTTGCCTGGAGCAACAGAAAAAGGAGATAGGAATAGGAGGAAGATATGGAATGTGTGGCTAATTGCATCTATG
Source organism: Orycteropus afer afer (assembly GCF_000298275.1). Lineage (NCBI taxonomy): Eukaryota > Metazoa > Chordata > Mammalia > Tubulidentata > Orycteropodidae > Orycteropus > Orycteropus afer. Next base: position 2,580,727 of record NW_006921664.1, on the reverse strand, counting down.
AACAATTGCATCCTTGGAGACCAGAAGAACTGGATAGTGCCCAACTATCATTACTGAACTTTTTTATCACACATATTCTGATAGAAAGGGGAAAAATCCAAAACTCAATTTCAAGTTCGTATGGAATTCCAGACTTTCTGGAAACACAGAGGCTGGATGCATTCCTGAAACTATTGCCATGTGATAATCTTTAAACCTTAAATCAAAAATGTCTCCTGAAATCTTCTTAAAACCAAACAATAGTTCAGTTTAACTAGAAAAAATGTCTGCCTTGGGTGTTGTGCTCTTTTAAGAACTATTTACATGGGATCAAGGAGCTCTGCTGGCTTAGTGGTTAAAGCATTGGGCTGCTAACCAAAAGTCAGTGGTTCAAACCCACCAGCCACTCCATGGGAGAAAGGTGAAGCAGACTGTTTCTGTAAAGATTTATTGCCTTGGAACCCATATGGAGCAGTTCTACTCTGTCCTAAAGGGTTGTCATGCATCAAAATTGACTTGATGACAGTGGGTCTAGATGGGATTAAAGTAACAATACCACCTCAAAGATTACATAGGAAACCTAGGGGGCAGTGAGTTTATGTTAATGAATACAAAAAATTTGGAAAAGGATGAATAATTGTACAACTTGAAGAATGTAATAATGTCTCTGAATTGTACATGTGGAAATTGCTGAATTGGTGTGTGTTCTGCTGTGTATATTCTTAACAACAATGCAAAAAATAAAATAAATTGTCTACAAAAAGCAGGAAGATTTGATTAAAAAATTAGAAAAATCAATTACAAAAAATATGAGTGAGAAAAGACATATAACTATAAGCATAATGAAGATTGAAAACTTGCACAAGAATTTTAACCATAATTTATATCAATAGATAAAATATTTTGTTTTTCTAGACAAATACAGTTTTCCAAATTTGACTTCTGAAGAAATGGAAAACCACAGAAAATAAACAGTCAAAAGTAGAAAATGTAGCCAAAAATCGACACACACACACAGAATGTAACCTAGATAGTTGAAGCTGCCTGATATTGTATAATTGAAAAATGAGAAAGGATCAATGTAATATACCCAAATGAATATGGGACTTTTAGTATTTGATAAATGTGACATTTCATGTCAATACTAATAAATTGTGTTGCTGTATTAGGTATCTATATTGAAAAGAAAAGCAAGTGGATAATGTCCTATACTGACAATTGAAAGGTAAATAAGTGCAGATTTTAGGAAGGTAAGAACTGACTGTGCATATCTTTGCTCAGCTCTGCCATTAGTGATATCATATTGGTAATTTGGAATCAGCGATGGTGGTAGTATAAATTTCATCACTGATGAAAATTGACAGATGCTACCAGCACACAGTTACATATACTTTTGACTAAATAATTCTACTTATAACAAAACATCCTATAGGAATTCTCATCATTTTGGATGTGTTCAATTGAATGGAAGAAAATCACCAAATCAAACTGAATTTTATTATGAGGAAATGGCTGTTTACCATAATGGGAGTCCAGAAGCTAGAGAAAGGAGTCAACTGACTCTACGGCTCAAAGGTATCATTTCTAACCCAAGTTCTTTCCAATTTTCTCCTTTATTATTCATAGCATTTGCTTCATCTTAAGGCTGGCTTCTGTCCTGACTGGAAAATGGAATGCCCAGAGTGCGGAAGATGCAAGCCTCTCCCTTGACCATCAAACATAAATTCTTCCCTTCAGTATGATAAGGACAATTCAGGACCTGTGTGCACCCAGGAATGAGAAAGCCACCAAGGGAAAGCATGTTCTGATGGCTTAGTCTCATCAGGATCCACCTGGATCTGGGAATTGCCAGCCACTTGAATAAATTCAGGGTTGTTCTAGGTCAAGATACATTTAAGTCAAGAAAGAACAAAAAGAAAGAAAGAAAAGCTGCAAAAGAATGAAAATAATAAGTATTTTAAAAGCACATTTTTATAGAAAAACAACATTCATGTTGATGTTGTTTTTGTTGGGTGCTGTCAAGTCGTTTCCGACTCATAGTGACCCCCTGCACAGCAGAACAAAACACTGCCCAATCCCGCGCCAGCTCCAC
>NW_006921664.1:2568985-2573340 GCF_000298275.1 Orycteropus afer afer | reverse complement strand
TGGATCCAAGTAATATGAAATCTTTGACAACGTCAATCTGTTCTCCATTTATCATGCTGTTTATTGGTCCAGTTGTGAGCATTCTTAATTTCTTTATGTTGAAGTGTTATCCATACTGCAGAATACAGTCTTTCATCTTCAGTAAGTGCTTCAAGTCTTCTTTACTTTCAGCAAGCAAGGTCATATATGCATATTATAAGTTGTTAATGAGTCTTCCTCCAATCTTGATGCTCTGTTCTTCTTAATATAGCCCAGAAGTTGTTAATGAGTCTTCCTCCAATCTTGATGCTCTGTTCTTCTTAATATAGTCCAGTTGCTTGGATTATTTGTTCAGCATACAGAATGAATAAGTATGGTGAAGGGATACAACCCTGACACACACTTTTCCTGATTTTAAACCATGCAGTATCCCTTTGTTTTCTCTCAGCAACAGCTCCTTGGTCTCTGTACAGGTTCCTCATGAGTACAAGTAAGTGTTTTGGAATTCCCATTCTTCTCAATGTTATCTGTAATTTATTACAATCCACACCATTGAATGATTTTGCATCGTCAGTAAAACACAAGTAAACTTATCTCTTGTGTTCATTGTTCTGAGCCAAGATTCATCTGACATCAGCAATGATATCCTTCATTTCACATCCTCTGAATCCAACTTGCATTTCTAGAAGTTCCCTGTCAATATACTGCTGCAAACTTTATCTATAAAATGAGGATAATGAGAGTATATACCTCATAGGATTGCTGTGAATATTAAATGAGATAAATAGTTATAAAACATATTGAACATTATCCAGAGGATATTAAATGTTCTGTAAATCTACATTGCTATTTCTATATACCTATATAGAATTTTTTAAATAAAAATGTATTACTTTAAAAATTAAATTAAATTAAATTCATTAAAAAGGGTTATATATAAGAAAAAATAGGAAAGATGGGTAGTAATCTTTATTAGGTAGCCAGTACGGGCATTCCCTATGTTGCTTCATGTACTGCCTCACCAGCTGAGGCTGAATATGTGGTTATAGGGGATGAGGGAGTGGCTACCAAAGGCATTCATTCCCTTGCCTTACAATTTCTTTTAGGATATTCTTGAAACAAAGCAGATGATGCCTTTTTGTAAGGAAAAAAAAAAGAAAGAAAGAAACAGAAATGAAAGGCACTTTTGAAATATGAAATTTTATATTGTAATATAGTGACATTTTTTATGTCATCTTATTTATTTCATACCTTAAAATAACTATTCTTTTCTTTTTTCTTTCTTTTTTTGGGTATGGAACCCACTGCAATTTGCTGAAATGTTATAACACATTTTTTAATTTGTGTCCAAATTAAGTGTAATATAGCTACCAAACAATCTTTCAACTACCTAGTATACAAATTCTCTTGATCCTGGTGTGGAAATTATATATAAAGTACCTAACTATATATTTCTCTATAATTTTTAAAGCTCTAATGTTAATGCTATTGATATTGATTAGATGGCGTTATCAGATACTCCACTAGGTTTTAGTTGCAGTAGGTCTTCTCCACCTGTGTCCTGAAATGGAAAGTTGCAAATCCTGCTGAAATGTTTTCAAAATATCAGGAGACATGACTGTGTGCTGATTTTTTTTTTTTTTTTAAATACTTCTCCCAGTTAAATAAGAAATCAGGTCCAGAGCCAAGTTTAAGGCATTCATCGATTAGTATGTAGCCATGGCTTTGTGAATTTTTGGAAGTAACCTCCCTGCTTGGTTGGGGACAGTGGAGCGCTGTACAGAGCTTGGAATAGAGCAGGTCTGTTATGTGTTTCCATTGTCCAATTCACTCTGTTACTTCTGGCCAAGTCCGTTTGTGCTCTATTATTGAACTTGAACAAGGACTGTGGTGCAGCTGCTAGTGATGTAGTGTCAAAACTGAAGCTGGGACACCATAGTGATGGGAATTGGCTGCCAGAGAACCCTGCAGGATGAAAAACTTAATGAAAGGACAGGAAAGTGACACTAGCAAGTTAGCGCCCAAATAGCCATTAGGTAGAAAACAGAGTTTGTACGCATCAATGTAAAAAGAGAGAGAAAATACGAATTAGTCATCCTTGAGTGACTAAACAAATTATATTAAACCAACAAATAATTACTAGTCCCCCATTATTTCTGTACATTGGACTGGAAGCTAGAGAGAGAGGGGCTAGGAAGGTGAGAGATCATAGAGCACAGGGCTGCTGCGAGGTAGGGCTTCTATGAGTCAGTGTGACACCCCGGGCAAGGTCAGACGGACAGGGACTCAAGCTCCACTTCTATGATTCAGATGCAAAATCTGTCAAAGTTACATGCTTGTCTGTAAATCTGTGATTCATTTATAAAATATATCAAATGAGAATGATCTTAATTGAATTGTAGAAAAAAATTAATAAAAATAATCATGTATAAACACCCTAGACATTATGAACAAGTGGACCTTCCCTTAAAGCAAGACAAACAGAAACGTAATTGTTGTTGTTGTTGTTAAGTGCCATCGAGTCGTTTCCGACTCATAGCGACCCCATGCACAGCCGAACGAAACACTGCCCGATCCCGCGCCAGCCCCACAATCCCTGCTATACTTGAGCCCATCATCGCAGCCACCGTATCAGTCCATCTCGTTGAAGGCCTCCCTCTCTTTCGTTGACCCTCCACCCTACCAAGCATGACATCCTTCTCCAGGGAATGGTCCCTTCTTACAACATGACCAAAATAGGTGAGACGTAATTAGAAAATTAAATATTTAGCTCCAATGGTTCATAATTGTGACACTCAAAAGTATAACAGTTGAAGTACAGGAGAAGAACGGATTTCTTTTGTAGTTTTGGTGGTTTGTTATGTTATTCCAACAGACCCCATGGGCAACTAACAATGACAGCATTCCTAAAAGGCACTCTATTTGGAGTTTACTTTATATGTATTTAATTACCTGAAAATCAAAGTAACCAAGATTGTCCATCTTACTGTAGACTAAATAAATAAATAAATATTGCAACATAAAAACTGCTTTATTTTTTCCCCTTGTTATTTATGATTAAAAAAAGAAATTGTGTTCTTGGTAGAAAATTTGGGAAGTCATTGAAACTGTAAGAATATAGGAGAAAAAATGTCCATACATCTTCATCCAGAAAACCAACATTAACGTTTTTTTTCCCCTAGATATCTCCATATGTGTTTTTTTCATAGTTGAATTCATATTGTTCAACTTTAAAATCTTACATTTAATACTTAATGTTACTTTAAAACATTTTTCTCTGGGAATTTTTCTCTAATTTTAAATGTTGTTGTGTAATATTTTATTTTAATAACATATTACATTTTACTTGTCTATGACAGCACATAACAGCAACAATATGACGATTTTATAGGAAATTTTTGTATTATTTTAGTGTTGAATACATTTGGAACAACCATTTTCTACATTTCAGATTATTTCCTTAAGGGTAGATTATCCAAAAGTGGAATTACTGTGTCAATATGTACAGAAAAAAAATAGCACTCTTGGTAGTATCGCCAACATTATTTTCAGAAGAGTTTCTCCTAGGCTTTCACTAGCAATATCAGAGAGTATCCAATAACTTTTATCTGTTATTCTAGTTCTTCAATATTTGTTACTTTAACATTTGAAAATCTGTGTCTCATTTTTCATTGTCTATACATATATATATATTTTTTTTGACTGATTAAATATCCTGACCAGTGACCTCTCCACCAGTCCTCTCACTGCCTGCTGTCCTCTGCTCATGGATCTCACCCCCACTTGGCCTCAGCCACCACTCCCTGGGCCACCCCCTCACTTTGTTCTTGACATTAAAGTGGACCTCTTTGGAAGTATCTATTTCAGCATTCTGCTCTCTCTAACCACTAACTTATCATTTCAACTGGCTTCTTCTTCTAACATTGTGCTCTAACCTTCTCTGACCCCCAGGGACCTCCCCTCCTTTCAGCCTGTGTCTTTCTTGTCTAAATTCCCTGCCTACCCATCGGCCCACTTTGTTGCTTGGTCCGCACTTTGTGTTAGCACAGTCTAGATGGCAAGGCAGAGTGCTGGAATTCATTCTCTCTCCCTCTGTGGTAGTTAAATTTGTATGTCAACTTGACTGGGCCTGGTTGAGTGGCTGGGCAGCTAGCTGGTGGTAGTTATTCCCCATGATGAGACTGGCAGTCAGCTCCACGGTGGGATCTACCACAAGCAGCTGAGTAGTTGCCTTTGGGATGTGGTCTGCTTCCTGTATATAATGAGAAGCCTTGGGGATAGCTTAGCTTATGGCGTGCTTGGACCCTGCATGTATCCATGTTGTTGTTCAGCAGCCTGCCATGCTCTGCCAACCTTAGGATTTACAATGGACTTAC
>NW_006921664.1:2545021-2561405 GCF_000298275.1 Orycteropus afer afer | reverse complement strand
TTATCTTCTGTGTCTGTGTTAATTGGTTTCCCTTTTCTTTGTTGAAGAGGGTCTGTGCAATCCTTCTGCCTAGTCCGCCATCTTGCCCCGCCTCCTATACATATATTTTTATAATTAGAAGGTTGATAGCTTTCAAATGTTTATTAGCAATTTGTAATTCATTTTGTGTTGTGGTTTATTGGTTCATGACCTTTGCTTAAAAGATGCCTTTGCTTATGGAAGCAAATGGAAGACTAAGAAATTTGGACAACAAGACAATATGGCAAAATATCTGCCAGATAGTATCAGAGAACTAATAATACAGTGAACCACTGGGCTAGGATGCAGAGGAGGAGTGAGTGAGGCCAACCAGTTGAGCCTGGCATTTAAGGACCTTTACCTCAGGAGGTGTTTGCTGACTCCAGTGGGAACAGCTGAGAGGATGAGGTGCAATTCAGTAGCCACTGGATGGCACAAACAGGTAGCATATTTGGCTGCTAACTGAAAAACTGGAGGTTCAAGTCCACCCATAGGTTCTTTGGAAGAAAGACCTGGTGATATATTTCCAAAAGACCAGCCATTGAAAATCCTATGTAGTAAAGTTCTACTTTGAGACACATGAGAGTCAACTTAGTGGCAACTAATTTTTCCATGGTGATAGAGGATCCAAGACCTACTAAGAAAAAGGATAAATATAGTGAACCTCTATCTTTTTCGACTGGGACACTGAAAAGCTGATCCCAACTAGTGAGCTAAAAACTAATAGGTTTTACCAGGTGTTGTAGCTCAGCTGGGAATCACCCAATTATTGACGTTGGATTAAGGCTATCTCCATGTGCTAGGGTTCCCAGGCATCTTGCAAAAACAAATACAAATTTTCTGTGGCTGAAAATAACTTATCCTAAGTCTAAATTTATTTCTACTAAAAATTTTCCAAATAAAATGTCTATGTTGGATACTTCATTTATGTCATTTCAAGTCTTCCCAATCCCATCTCCACTTCAGTCTTGGTTATAAGCAATCAGTTCCACACAGGCTTCTACAACTTTTGTGCCAGTGCAGGCTGGCAATACTTCACCCTGGGCCCCATTAGATATCTCTCCCTTCCTCCATTGGGGATTCTCTCATGCTGTGACAGGGGTACCCAAGGGAATCCACCCATGCATAGCCAGAATTGTAGGAGAGTGAAAGCCTATGGCACCACCATTGGATAGCGGATGGTACGGGCTTTGGATAACATGCTTCCCTTTCCTCCTTCAGAAAGTGCCTTTCTTAAGGCTCCTTTGGTAGACTCAATTGAACTGAGCACACAAGTTCCATACAGAAGCCAACTTGAAAAAGCTTCCTTATATTTTCCAAAGTATCAGCATGTAAAGTATCAGCATGTAAGTCTTTGTCACTGGTTCTTCTATTGAAGGAACTTAATCCATGGTGGACAGGTTTCAGTGGAATTTCAAGACTGAGATAGATTAGGAAGGAGGAACTGGGGATCTATTTCTGAAAAAATTGGCCAGTGAATATTTTATGAATAGCAGAAGAACATTGTGTGATATAGCATGGGAAGATGAGTCCCTCAGGTTGGAAGGAACTCAAAACAGGGGAGGAGCTGCATCTTCAAAGTAGACTCAACCTTAAAGACATGAATGGAGTAAAACTTTCAGGACCTTTATTTGCTGATGTGGCATGACTCAAAATGAGAAGAAATAGATGCATTTGGCATGTGGAATATATGACGTATGAATCTAGGAAAATCAGAAGTAATCAAAACTGAATGAAACACAAAACAATTGATATCCTAGGTTTACTGAACTGAAATGGACTGGTATTGGCCATTTTGAATCAAATAATGATATGGCCTACCATACTAGGAATGATAAATTCAAGAGGGATAACTTTGCATTCATCATAAAAAAGATCTCAAAATCTATCCTAAAGCCCAATGATAGAATAATATTCACAAGCCTACAAGGAAGGTCAGTCAATACTACTAATAGATTCGAATAATTATAATATATTTAAATAATGATAGATATTATTATTATTCAAATCTACTATCATGAAGGTAATGAAGATATTTTACTAACTTCTGCAGTCTGAAATTGATCAAACACACAATCAAGATCATGGATAATTACTGGTGATTGTAATGTAAAATTTGGAAAGAAAGAATAAGGATTGGGAACTGGAAAATTATGGACTTGGTGATAGAAACAATGCTGGAGATCGCATGATAGAATTTTGCAAGACCAATGACTTATTCATTGTGAATACCCTTTTATAATAGCATAAGCAGTGACTATACATGTACAACTCACCAGATGGAATATATATGACCTATATTGACTACATTTGAGGAATGGGACAATGGAGGAACTCAATATCATCAGTCTGAACAGGGCCAGGGGCCAACTGTGGGAAAATCATCAATAGTGCACATGCAAATTCAAGTTGAAATTGAAGAAAATTATACAAGTCCATGAGAGCCAAAAGACAACCTTGAGTATACATAGATTTGAAGTATTCAATACTGATTGAAGAGCAGTTGAGTTGTGGGATGGCATCAAGGACAATATACATGAAGAAAGTAAAAGATCAATAAAAAGATTGGAAAGAAAGAAAAGAAAAAAATGCACGTCAGAAGAGACTCTGGAACTTGTTTTTGTGAGTGGAGTAGCTAAAGCAAATGGAAGAAATTATGAGGTCAAAGAGACAAACAGAACATTTCAAAGGGTGGCTTGAGAAGATAAAGTATTATAATGAAATGTGCAAGGACCTGGAGTTAGAATTCCAAAAAGGAAGAATATTCTTGGCATTTCTCAAACGGAAGGAACAGAAGAAAAATCAAGCCTCTAGTCGGAATATTGAAAGATTCTATGGGAAAAATATTGAACAATGCAGGCAGTATCAAAAGAAAATGGAAGGAATACATAGAGTCACTGTCCCAAAAATATTTGGTTGATGTTCAACCATTTCAAGAGGTAGCATATGAAGAATAACTTATGATATTGAAGGAAGAAGTTTTCCTGAAGGCATTAGCAAAAAACAAGGCTCCAAGAATTTACGGAATACCAATTGAGATGTAGCAATAAATAGATGCAATGTTGGAAGTGCTCACTCATCTATGCCAAGAAATTTGAGACCTCTACATGGCCAACTGACTGGAAGAGATCCATATTTGTGCCCATTCCATAGAAACATAATACAATGGAATATGGAAATTATCAAATCATATCATTATCATAAACAAATAAAATTTTACTGCAGAAATTCAAAAGCAGTTGCAGCAGTACAATAACAAGGAACTGCTAGAAAATCAAACCGGATTCAGAAGAGAATGTTCAACATTGCTGATTACAAATAGATCTTGGCTGAAAGCAGAGAATACCAGAAAGATGCTTACCTGTGTTTTATTGACTATGCACAAGTATTCAACTATGTGGATCATAACAAATTATGGATAATATTGCAAAGAGCAAGAATTCCAGAACACTTAATTATGCTCATGCAGAACCTATTAGACCAAGAGGCAGACACTGGAACAGAACAAGAGAATAGTGTGTGATTCCAAATCAGGTAATGTATTGGGATTGTATCCTTTCACAATACTTAGTCATGCTGAGCAAATAATCCAAGAAGCTGAATCATATGAAGAAAAACACACCATTAGGATTGGATGAAGACTCATTAACAATATGCGATATGCAGATGACACAACCTTGCTTACTGAAAGCAGAAACACTTGAAGCACTTACTGAGGAAGATCAAAGACTGCTGCCTTCAGTATGAATTACACCTCAACATAGACTAACTCACTCACTGCCATCAAGTAAGATCTGACTCATAGCAACCCCTTCTTGCGTTTCCAAGGTGGTATCACTAAGGAAATAGATTGTCCAACCTTCCTTCTGAGGAGTGGCTGATGGATTTGAACCACCAGCTTTCTGGTTAGCAGTCAAATGCCTTAGAAACTATGCCACCAGAGCTCCCCATGTTGTTGTTATGTGCTGTTGAGTCGGCCCTGACTCATAGTGACTCCTCCTTGGGTTTCCAAGGCGGTATCACTATGGAAGTAGATTGCCCAACCTTCCTTCTGAGGAGTGGCTGGTGGGTTTGAACTTCCAGCCTTCTGGTTAGCAGTCAAGTGCCTTAGGCACTATGCTCCCAGAGCTCCCAGAGCTCCCCACAGATAAAAGAAAAATCCTCACAGCTGGACCAATAAGCAACATAATAATAAATGGGAAAAAAATAATTAAAGTTGTCAAGGATTTCATTTTACTTGGAACCATAATCAATGCCTGTGGAAGCAGCAGTCAAGAAATCAAGTAATGTATTGCATTGGGCAAATCTACTGCAAAAGGTCTCTTTAAAGTGTTTAAAAGCAAAGATATAGCTTTGAGTACTAAAGTGTGCCTGACTCAATCCATGATATTTTCAATCACTCATATGTATGTGAAAGCTGGACAGTGAGTAAGGACGGCTAAAAAAAGAATTGATGCCTTTAAACTGTGGTGTTGGTGAAGAATATTGAACATACCATGCCAGAACAAACAAATCTGTCTTGGAGGAAGTACAGATAGAATGCTCCTTAGAAACAAGGATAGCAAGCCTTTGTCTCTCATACTTTGGACATGTTATCAGGAGGTATTAGTCCATCAAGAAGGGTATCATGCTTGGTAACAATAGCGGTTCAGCAAAAAAGATGAAGACCTTACTGAGATTGAGACAGTGGCTGCAGCAATGGGCTCAAATAGAGCAAAGATTGGGGATGGTACAGGACTGGGCAGTGTTTCCTTCTGTTGGACATAGGTTTGCTATGATTGAAACAGATTTGACAGCACCTAACAACAGCAATACGAAGCTAAGATAGTTGGTATCAAAGGAACCTTAAACTGATTATCAGGTTGGGATTTTACAGCTGGATCACACACTGGGCAGATGGAATGATGGACCTCATTTCTGACTGTGAATAGAGTGGTTATTACCCCTCACATGTAGTAGCATCACAATTAATATGACTGTCATCTATGGAAAATTGGTATAGATGCAATTGGGAAGGAAACATTGGGCTATGCATTAGTTGTGGTGCTTGAATAGTATGGAAAAATGGTCATTATAAGTTGGATTTTGTTAACTGCTTTGAAAGACTTGGAAAAGCAAAACAACAAGCTCAAGTAATAAAATTATCATTTTAAAGAACATTGTGAAACTCAGAGGACATCTAAGGCAGTGCTGTACAGCTCCTTATCTTCTATAGCATGGGCTCCAGAATCTAATTGCTGAGGTTGCAGAGCTGCAAAGAAGAATAAATACATGTACAGATTTCATAGGTTTCCTACAGTTAGGATCCTGATAGGAATATGGTGCAATCTCTGACCCATGGGTTGGGGATATTTACATAGATGAGCTCAGAACTTGGCTCCCTAGATTCCTCTGAATACTCTGGGCCAACAGAAGAGCTTCCTCCTTCTTCATGAGGGTAGACTCCCCTTGCTTGGGGACCCTACAAAGACTTTATCTAAGAGGTGTCTTACAAGATGATATTTTTCCTCTTTAAGATCTAATTCTGCCACCCTTCATTGCCACAGTTTGAGCAAGGAAATGAAGTCCTTTCCTGAAGAGGAAATAACTTATACACAAAAAGTAGATGTTGGGAAAGTCAAATGTGAGAGTTGGTGGAAAATAAGACTAATGAGAGAAAATTCATTTGTATGGACAACTGGAGCCCATCCTATTACACTCCTGGGATGGCTTTTTGGAGTATGGATATGATAAGTGAGATGGAATTGCTCCAACTATTTCAGCCTTATGCTGAGAAAAGAATTAGGAGGCTCATTGAGGGGGAAAGGATACAATGGATGTAAGAACAGAGGACCTAGGATCTTTCTTGGGTTTCAAGGATTGTCCTTAGATTATTTACTTCACTAATGTCATAAGGAATATACTGTGAAGGAGAAGCAACATCTTTGAGAAGCTCTGTGATGATTTTCCTTTGTATACTGAGAATGAGTCTCCCTAATATCAATGGGAGGAGCTCTGGTAGCATAGTGGCTAAAGCACTTGTCTGCTAACCAGAAGGCTGGCGGTTCAAACCCACCAGCCACTCCTCGGAAGGAAGGTTGGGCAATCCTATTTCCGTAGTGATACTGCCTCGGAAACCCAAGGAGGGGTCGCTATGAGTCGGGGCCGACTCGACAGCACATAACAACAACAACAACAACAACAACAATATCAATGGGGATGATGCTAATTTTGAATGCAGAGTCAGTTGGTGGCACTTAGCCATGAGATGCAAGGAGGATATAACTACAGTAATTACAGTAACTGGCAGCAATCCCAGGTGATCTGGTGGCATAGTGCCTAAGGCATTTGACTGCTAACCAGAAGGCTGGTGGTTCAAATCCACCAGCCACTCCTTGGAAGGAAGGTTGGGCAATCTACTTCCATTGTGATACCACCTCAGAAAACCAAGGAGGGGTCACTATGAGTGGGATCGACTCGACACCAATGGATTTGGTTTTGGTTTGGCAGCAGTCCTGGGGAGGCTTGCTCTGAATATCTGTTTCTAGGATGTTGCTTGATATTCTCCAAACTGGAAACAACCCCAAATATCCATCAAATATCACATGGATGAATAATTTATGATATAATCATATAATACAATTTTTTGAGCAATGAAAATGAATAACCACGGCTATATGCAATAGTGAATGAATCTCACAAAGTTAATATTGAGCAAAAGACATTAGAAACAAATAATACTATATTACATATACATATTGTTGTTGTTATGTGCTGTTGAGTCAGACTCGACTCATAGCGACCCCTCCTTGGGTTTCTGAGGCAGTATTACTACAGAAGTAGATTGCCCCATCTTCCTTCCGAGGAGTGGCTCGTGGGTTTGAACTGCCAGCCTTCTGGTTAGCAGTCAAGTGGCTTAGACACTATGCTACCAGAGCTCCCATATACATATTAAATGATTTCATATATTTCATATATTTATATACACAATTATTATTTTTTTTTAAAAAAAGGCAAGTAAATCTAAACTAACATCAACTAAAGGAGAAACAGCATATGATTGCCTCAAAAAGAGCAGAAAGGAAAAATACTCAACATTCTTTAGCAAACTAGCAAAAAATAGAACCTATAGCAATTAGCATATTTATTGGTGAAATAAAGTTTTCCTTTGAAATTGGAAAGAGTGGCCACTAACGGAGGTTCCCAATCAGTGCAATAAGAAAAGATAAAGATATAGAAATGTATAAGGATTAAAAGGGTAGAACTAAAACTTTCATTATTTGAAGACCACATGATTGTATATATAAAAATCCAAAAACTTACAGATGAACTATTATAATTAATGAGAGAATTCAGCACACTGGTGGATAGAACTGAATATGCAAAACACTATTTTCTTTCTATATACCAACAAAAATTAACAAGTGAAATGTAAAGGGATGCTATTCACAATAACATCATAAAATGTCAAAAACCTAGGAATACATCTAATATAAGTACAACAGACTTCTATATTGGAAACTTTAAAAAAGCATTGAGAGCAACTAAAGATCTATGTAAATAACGGTCTGTACCTTGTTCTTGTATTGGAAGAGTAAATATTATGAATAGGTCAATTTTCTCTGAGTTGATTGACAAACTTAAAGAAAAATTTAAAATAAAAAAATGAAAGACTTACACTTTAGATATCAAGACTTATTTTTAAGTTAAAGTTATGAAAAGATTGTGCTATTGGATGAGGATAGACAAATAGAGAGTGCAGAAAGAAATCTGTGTGAATGCACTTATACTATTGTGAGTGCATTTACTCCAGAGCAGCAGAGAAAGAACAAATAATAAGATGGTACTGCATCAATGTTATAGCTGTAAGAGAAAGATTTAATCTCAGTCCTTTTTCTTTTTTTTGATTTATCATGTTGGTCATGATGGAAACTCTACTTTGATTCAGAAATGATTCTTTTGCTGCTGCTTACTTTGTAACATTATCATCATCTCTGATTTTTTTATAAACTTAAGTGATCAGGTATTACAGTCACAAGAAAAATCCTAGTAGTTTCATTTGTAAGAAAAATTAACACCTGAACATAAAGGGGTAAAAATGACCAAGCTCTTAATAGAATAATCTGTGTTTTGGGAATGCCACTTTCATTACCTAAAAATACATAACTGCAAAGAAATTAAAAATTTTTACATCTATTACACGACATTCTTTTTTTTCTTTCCCCCATGGGTCAATACTTTTTTTGTTTTTTTCAGTATTTCCTCCCCACCACCCAGTGGTAACCAACAAAGTTTCCTTCCATAGACAAACCTTTCCTTGACTTTTTACAATAATGGACTAATACTATATTTGTCTTTCTGTGATTGACTTATTTCACTCAGCATAATGTCTTCCAAGTTCATCCAGGTTATGCAGTGTTTTACAGATTCTACATTATTCTTTACTGTTGCATAGTATTCCATTGTGTGTATGTACCATAATTTAGTTATCCATTCTTCTGTTGATGGCCATGTTATTTCCATCTTTTTGCTATCATAAAGAGTGCTGCGATGAACATAGGTGTGCATATGTCTGTTCTTGTCTTGGTTCTCACTTCTTTATGATATATACCTGGTGATGGGATTTCTGGGTAAATGATATTTCCAATTCCAGTTGTTTAAGGAATCACCACACTGTTTTCCACAGTGATTTCACCATTTTACAGTCCCACCATCAGTGTATGAGAGTCCCAATCTCTCTACATCCTCACCAGCATTTGTTATTTTCTGCCTTGTTGAACTTTTCCATTAGTGCTGGGATAAGATGGTATCTCATTGTTGTTTTGATTTCCATCTCTCCAACAGCTAATGATCATCAACATTTCTTCATGTATTTGCTGGCCGCTGAATATCCTCTTTGGTGGTGTCTGTGCATGTCTTCTGCCCATTTTTTAATAGGATTGTTAATCTTTTTGTTGTTGAAGGGTTGGAGTTTTCTATAAATTTTAGATCCAAGTCCCCTGTCAGATATGTAGTTATCGACAAGTATGAATTTGTTGCTGTCATTTTGTTATGTGCTTTTTCGCAGTGTTGATTTCTTTGTTCCATATAATTTTTGGTGCTCAGTTCAGTTTATTTGTGAATTGTGTTATCACTTCCTTTGTTGTTATTGTTTTAGTATTTGCTAAGTATTTGTGCTGGTCTTATTTTTCATTTTGATGTGAAGGTTTATCATTTTTCTTTGAGGTTACCCTGTGATTTATAATTTTCTCCCCAAGTTTAGAACAGTCCTTTCTATCTTACAGTTGTCTTGAGTTTCCTACCATTTAGATGTTCTGTAACTACACAGTTTTTTTCCTCTTTTTGGTTTTTAGTTGTCCTCATTTGTCAATTGATGTTTTTGGATCCCTGTTAACAATCTTGTAGGCTTATTTACTTTGGATACTTCTATAATCAGGTTGGTTTCTGGGTTATGTCATCATGTGTGTTAATGGTCAGTTGTTGTTGGCTGTTGTTGGTTCCCTGTCCAAAGGACTCCCTTTAGCATTTCTTGTATGGTTGGTCTGGTTTTAACAAATTCCCTTAATTTCTGCTTATCTGGAAATGTCCTAATTTCACCATCATATTTGAGGGACAATTTTAAAGGGTACATAATTCTTGGTTGGAAATTTTTCTCTTTCAGGGTTTTATATATACCATCCCATTGTCTTCTTACCTGCATGGTTTCTGCATAGAAATCTGAGCTCAGTCTTATTGGTTGCCCCTTGTAGGTAACTTTTCATTTTTCCTGTGCTGCTTTTAGGATTCTTTCTTTGTCTTTGGTTTTGAGGAGTTTGATGATGATATGTCTTTTTTTTGGGGGTGGTGGTGGTGGTGGTGGGTGGATCTGTCCTATTTGAGGTTCGTCAGACTTCCTGAATCATACCAGTAAAATTCTCTTGAAACAAATCTTTGACAAATTTTCTCTGTGGTTTTATTTGTCTTTTCCTGTTCTGGAATTCTGATTACATGTAAGTTATTCCTTTTGATGGTACCTACATGAATTTTAGGCTTTCTTCATTTTGTTTTGATCTTTTTTCTGAATGACCCCTTTCCAAATAAGTATTGGGGTATTTGCCTTCAATGTCACTAATTCTGTCTTCCATTGATTCAGTTCTCCTTTGCCCACTCAATGTGTTATCTACTTCTAAAAATTTTGAATTAATCTTCTCAATTTCTGTCTTTAGATTTTGTATCATTTCTAACTTTTCATTTATTTTGTCATTCTGTTCTTGTATTGTCTTTCAAAAATGTTCTAGGGTTTTCCCCAATTTTGTCAGTGTTTTCCTTGATCTGTCCCTCAATTTGTTGAAGGTATCTAAATATATATATATTTTAATTCCTTATCAGGGAATTCCAATGCTGTGTCTTCCTCAGGATGTATTTTGGGTCTGTATCCTGGCCCTTTTTTTCTCCTGCTTAATTTGCTTCTTTGTGTGGACAGTGATGCTCTGTTGTCTCTGAGGCATTGTGACATTTTTGTGTTTATATTTAATTGGTGATTGTATGCTGGAGTGACTTGCCCACAGTTTTTGTTTTCTTTGTATGTTATCTACATAAGCAGGGTACAGTGCTGTGCTCCTCTATTTGCTAGCCGATGGCACTTATACACTCACCACCTTTGCCATCACCATCCTCTGTATGTCCCTGCTGTCTTTGGCAAATGGACCCTATTCTTAGGTTCTGTTTTCATTCAGGTTTTTCCACTAGTTGGTGCCATGTCTATATACTTCCTTTCAAAGCTCAGGGCTCCAGGTTAATTTCAATCCTTAACTCCTATTCTACAGAAAAATAAATCCAGGTGATTTATATATCTAAATGTGAAATTTAAATTAATAAACTTTCTAGAGATCAGTCAACTCACTGCCATCAAGTCAGAGCCAAATTGCAGCGACTCCTCCTTGGGTTTCTGAGGCAGTATCACTATGGAAGTAGATTGCCCAATCTTCCTTCCAAGGAGTGGCTGCTGGGTTTGAACTTCCAGCCTTCTGGTTAGCAGTCAAATCCCTTAGGCACTATGCCATCAGAGCTCCCTTTGAGGAGATAACAGGAAAATATTGATATCTTTATGGGTAGGGAAAGTTTCCTTAAAAAGGCCATGAAAGTATTAACCATTAATAAAAACATTCTATAATAATGGTTATATTAATACAAATACATATTGAGAGTGAAAGGGTAAGCCACCAAGTTAAAGAATGTATTTGAAACACCTGCAATTGAGAAGGGACTTTTATTAAAAATAAAGAACTAAAAATCAGTAAAAAAAATGACAATATAGGCAGTCCCCAGGTTACAAACAACATCTGTTACAAAGTGTGTCTTTAAGTAGAATTTGTAAGTAAGTCTGAACAGGTACATATAGTTCTTATTTAGCCTTACTTTAGTGCAAGTATGGAACTCTGGTGAGGCAGTGGATAAGGCATTTGGCTGAGAACAAAAAAAGGCTGGCAGTTTAAACCCAACAGCTACTCTGTGGGAGAAAGAGGCAATCTGCTTTCACAAAGATGTCTATAACCTTGGAAACCCTATGGGGCAGTTCTACTCTGTCCTATAATATTCTATGAGTTGGAATTAATAGCATGGTAATGCACTATGCCACCAGAGCTCCCTTAATTTGGGTTAGTGCAGGTAAAGTCTCAAAGCCTTTTCAGTGATTTAAAAGTTGCAAGTGAAGGTAACTGTGATGAATTTGTTGTGAGTAGGGTTAGTTAATTGTGTCAAAGTGAGGGCAAGTTTACATAACATTAAAGGACAATTACGAGTTACTCATAAGGAGCTTTGGTGACACAGTGCCTATGTCATTTGACTGCTAACCTGAAGTGTGGTGGTTCAAACCCTCCAGCCACTCCTCAGAAGGAAGATGGTGCAATCTATTTCTGTAAAGATTTGCCACCTCTGAAACCCAGTGGGGGTGCCTATGAGTCAGATTCAACTTGATGGCAGTGAGGTTTTTTGGTTTTTTGAGCAGTTTGATGATTGCTGGATTTTATTTCACTCTTGTGGTTAGGTGCCATGGAGTCGATTCCAACTCATAGTAACCCCAACTATCCCATAGGGTTTTCTAGGCTGCAATCTTTTATTATTACTATTATTTTTGCAACATTCCCTCTCCTCCCCTCCCATGCCTGGTAACCAACAATGAAAGTTTCCTTCCATATATAAACTTTACCTTGACTTTTTATAATAATGAACTAATGTAATATTTGTCCTTCTTTGATTGACTTATTTCACTCAGCAAAATGTACTCCAAGTTCATCCATGTTATATGGTGTTCTGCAAATTTGACATTATTCTTTAGTGTTGCATAGTATTCTACGTGTGTATGTACCACAGTTTGCTTTTCTGTTCTTCTGTTTGATAGACACAAGTTGTTCCCATCTTTTTACTATTGTAAATAGTGGTGCGATGAACATGGGTGTGCATATATCTGTTCTTGTTCTGGTTCTCACTTCTTTAAGATGTATACATAGTAATGGGATGGTTGGGTCAAATGGTATTTCTAATTCCAGCTTTTGAAGGAATTGCCATACTGCTTTCCACAGTGGTTGTATCATTTGACAGTCCTAATCTCTCCATACCCCCTCCAGCATTTGTTATTTTCCATCTTGTTGAACTTAGCTATTAATGCTGTAGGAAGATGGTATCTCATTGTTCTTTTGATTTGTATCTCTCTAATGGCCTAATGAAATGATCATGAACATTTCTTCATGTGTTTGCTGGCCACCGGAATATCCTCTTTGGTACAGTCTATTCATGTCTTCTGCCCATTTATTAGTTGAGTTGTTAGTCTTTTTGCTGTTGAGGTGTTGGAATTTTCTATAAATTTTAGAGATAAGTCCCTTGTTAGATATGCAGTTACCAAGCATTTTTTCCCAATCTGTATGTTCTCCTTTTACTCTTTTGGAGAAGTCTTTTGAACCACATAAAAATTTAATTTTTAGAAGGTCCCACTCATCTAGTTTATCTTCTGTTGTTTGTGCATTTTGGGTTATGTTTAACAGTCTATTCATGCCATAACTTAGGGCCCCTAAATTTGCTCCTACTTTTTATTGAGGAACTCCAGTTTTAGGTTTCAAATTTAAGTCTTTGATACATCTGGAGTTAGTTTTTGTGTATGGTGTGAGGTACGGATCTTGTTTCGTTTTTCTGCAAATAGATGTCCAGTTTTGCCAGCACCATTTGTTAAACAGACAATCTCTTCTCCACTTAATTGATTTCAGCCTTTTGTCAAAAATCAGCTGACCATAGGTCTATGGACCTATTTCTGGGTTCTCAATTATATTCCACCAGTTATGTGTCTGTTGTGTACCAATACCAGATTGTTTTGACTACTGTGGCTGTATAGTAGGTTTTGAGATTTGGGAGTGCGAGACCTCCTACTTGGTTCTCCTTCAGTAGTGCTTTGCTTATCCAAGGTCTCTTTCCTTTCCATATAAAATTAGTGATTAGATTTTCCATATCCTTAGAGAGTATTGATAGGACGTGAACTGGGATTGCATTGAAGTATAGGTTGCTTTGGGTAGTACTGACATTTTCACAATGGTCAATCTTCCTATCCACGAACATGGTGTTGTTGTTGTTATTAGGTGTCATTGAATCGTCTGACTCATAGTCGTCTGACTCATAGTGACACTGTAGCAGAACAAAACACTGCTTGGTCTTGTGCCAGCCTCATGATCCTTGTTATACCTGAGTCCATTGTTGCAGCCACTGTATCAATCCATCTCATTGAGTCCCTTGTCAGATATGTAACCTTTTTCATTGACCCTCCACTTTACCAAACATGATATCCCTCTCCAGGGAATGGTTCCTTCTGACAACATGACCAAAGAAAGTGAGATGCAGACTGCCCATTCTTGCTTCCAAGGAGCACTCTTGCTGCACTTCTTCCAGGACAGATGTATTAATCCTTTTAGCAGTTCATGATACTCTTAGCATTCTTCTCCAAACCTACAACTCAAAATCATCAACTCTTCTTCAGTCTTCCCTATTCATTGTCCAGCTCTCACATGCATAACAGGCAATTGAAAATACCATGGCTTGGGTTAGGTGCACCTTAGTCTTCAAGGAGACATCCTTGCTCTTCATCACTTGCAAGAGGTCTTTTGCAGCTATTTGTCCAATGTAATACATCATCTGATGTCTTGATTGCTGCTTCCATTGGTGTTGATTGTAGAACCAAGTAATATGAAATAAAGTCCTTGACAACTTCAGACTTTTCCCTATCCATCATGAAGTTGTTTATTGGATCAATTGTGAGGATTTTTGTCTTCTTAATATTGAGGTATAATCCAAAACTTCACAATGTAATCTTTAATCTTCATTAATAAGTGCTTAAGTCATCCTCACTTTCAACAAGAAAAGTTGTGTCAGCTGTGTATCACAGGTTGTTAATGAGTCTTCTTCCAATCCTGATGCCATGTTCTTCATACATCTTCTAGGATTAGTTACTCAGGACACAAATTGAGTAAGTATGGTGAAAGGATAAAACAATGACACACTCCCTTCTTGATTTTAAACCATGCAGTGTTACCTTGTTCTGTTCAAATGACAGCCTCCTGGTTTGTGTCCGGGCTCCTCATGAGTACAGTTAAGTGTTCTGGAATTCCCATTCTTCTCAATGGCATCTATCATTTGTTATGATCCACACTATCAAATGTTTTTGCCTGGTCAATGAAACATAAGCAAACATGTTTCTGGTATTCTTTGCTTTAAGCCAAGATCCATCTAATATCAGCTATGATATCCCTCGTTCCACGTTCTCTTATGAATCCAGCTTGCACCTCTGGAAGTTCTCTGTCAATATGCTGCTGCAACCATTTTTGTGCAGCCATCACCACCATCTATTTCCAAAATTTTTTCACCACCTTAAACAATCAGTACCCCTTTAACAATTACTCCCCATTGTCTCCTCTCCCAGCACTAGGTAAGCACTAATAAATCTTTGTCATAATGGATTTGCCTATCCTAGCTATTTCACATAAAAGGGACCATACAGCATTTGTTCATTTGTGTCTAACTTATTTCACTCACTATGATGTTTTCAAGGGATCTCTGGTAGCATAGTGCCTAAGGCACTTGACTGCTAACCAGGAGGCTGGTGGTTCAAACCCACCAGCCACTCTTCAGAAGGAAGATGGGGCAATCTACTTCTGTAGTGATACCGCCTTGGAAACCCAAGGAGGGGTCACTATGAGTTGGGTCTGACTCAACGGCACATAACAACAACAACAACATGATGTTTTCAACGTTCATCCATGTCATAACATGTATCAGAATTTCATTTCTCTTTATGGTTGAATAACGTTCCAGTTTGGATAAAGTACATTTAAAAAAAAAATCATTCCTCTGTTGATGGGCTTAGATTGTTTCCACCTTTGGCAATTGTGAATAATGCTGCAATAAACACTGGTGTACAAGTATTGATTTGAGTTCCTGTTTTAAAATCTTTTGGTTACATACCTAGAAATAGAATTGCTAGGTCATATAATAGTTTTGTTTAACATTATGAAGAACAGGCAAACTTTTTTCACAAGAGGAACATCATTTTACACTCTTATCAGTGGTGTACAAGGGTTCTAATTTCTTTACATTCTCGCTGCAGTTGTTATTTATTTATTTACTTACTTATTTATTATACTATTCATCCTAATGGATATGAAGTGACATCACTATGTGGTTTTGATTTGCATTTCCCTAATGACTAATGTAGGAGCTCTGGTAGCATAGTGGCTAAGACACTTGCCTGCTAACCAGACGGCTCGTGGTTCAAACCCACCAGCCACTCCTCGGAAAGAAGGTTGGGCAATCCTACTTCCGTAGTGATACTGCCTCGGAAACCCAAGGAGGGGTCGCTATGAGTCGGGTTTGACTCGACAGCACATAACAACAACAACAACAATGACTAATGTGGTTTTAATTTGCATTTCCCTAATGACCAACCTGGTTCTGATTTGCATGGAGAGATCTAGTGGTGTAGTGCCTAAGGCACTTGACTGCTAACCAGAAGGATGTTTGTTCAAACCCATCAGCCATTCCACAGAAGGAAGGTTGAGCAATCTACTTATGTAGTGATACTGCCTTGGAAACCCAAGGAGGGGTCTCTATTAGTTGGAACTAACTCCACATGTTGCATTTTTGCATTAATGTCTAATGATACTGAACATACTTTCATATACTTATTGGCCATTTATATATCTTCTTTAGAGAAATGTTTAGTCAAGTTGTTTGCCTGTTTTAAAGCTAGGTTGTTCTTTTTTTGTGGTTGAGTTGTAATCATATCTTATATATTCTGGATATTGAAACTTGTTTTAGAATGGGTTCTCTAGAGGAGTGCGACCATTTATATATATATATATATATATATATA
>NW_006921664.1:2530665-2544921 GCF_000298275.1 Orycteropus afer afer | reverse complement strand
AGAGAGAGAGAGAGAGAGAGAGAGAGAGATTTATTTCAAGGGAATGGCTCACAGTTGTGGGAAAACGGCTCATGCAATTGTGGAGACTGGCACATTCCAAATTCATGAATCAGGAAGCAGGCTGAAGACCTCTGTTGGCTCATATGTAAGGACTAAGAAACCCAAAATGTGCAGGTCAGTTGGAGGGCTGGAGGCCACTTCTGGCTTACAGAGTTGCTAGGACTGGCAAATCTAAAGTCTGCAGGTCAGATAGAAGGCTATGTCCTAATAACTGGAGGTCAGGCCAAGGGAAGTATACAGGGTCAACAGAGAGAGTGAACTCTGCTGGAACAGCCATTTATACATTTGGGGAAGGCCATACCTACAAGGAAACTCCCTTTTCGGCTGATTAGCTTCTCAGGTCAGATCACAAAATGAAAGATGATTACACAGTGTCTGCCAAACCACTGAAAATCTTAGCTTAGTGAAGTTGACACATAACATAAGCCATCACAATCTCTAATCAGAAATGATTTGCAAATATTATCTCCCATTCTGTAGGTGTGTTTACTTTCTTGATAATGTTCTTTGATGAACAAAAATGTTCTAACTCTTAACCAAAGTTCTGATAACACTTCAATTTCTTAATAATTTTTTTTGATACACAAAATTTTAATTTTGATTAAGTCCACTCTATTTTTTCTTTTGTTGCTAATACTTTTTTTGTCATATCTAAGAACCTATTGGGGGATAACAAATTAAAAAACAAGGCCCCAAAGCTTTAAATTGCTATGTTTTCTTCTAAGAATTTTATGTTTTACTTCTTATATTTGGATCATTGATCCATTTTGAATCCATTTTTATATAGGATTTGTTTGCTTGTGGAGATCAGTTGTCCCAGGAGCATTTGTTGAAGGGAGTCTTCTTTCTCTATTAAGTGGATTTGGCACCTTATTGAAGATCAGTTGGCCATAGATATATGGGTTTATTTATAGACTCTCAATTCTATTCCATTGACCCATATGTCTATACTTAATATGTCTATACCATATTGTTATGCTTATTGTAGCTTTATAATATGTTTTCAAAATGGGAAGTTTGAGTCCTCCCACTTTGTTCTTCCTTTTCAAGATTGTTTTGGTTAGTAAAGGACTAATCAGATGAATTCTCATGAGGTTTAACTTTTCCATTTCTGCAAAAAGTTTTGATTGGATTGAACACAATTGAGTTTTGTGTGCTGATCTTATACTTTGTGTTTTTGCTGAATTTATTGATTAACTCTTCTTTCTTGTGGAATTTTTGAGATTTTCTCTATATAAGAGCATGCCATCTACATATAGAGATAGTCTTATTTCTTTTCCATTTTGATACCTGTTATTTCTCTTTCTTGCTAATTGTTCTGGTTAGAACTTCCTTAGGAGAAAATCTTTCAGTGTTACACCATTGAGTATGATACTGTCTTTGGGTTTTTCAAAAATATTCTTTGTCATGCAGCAAAACTGAAAGCAAATCAAAATTCCATTAACAGTGGAGAGAAAAAATAAGTTATGATATATTCATACAATGAATACTCTCCTGTAATTAAATGAACATAATTAATTATGGCTGACAATATGAACCTTACAGATATTATCTTGAGAAAAAGAAGGCATTCATAAGAAACGAATACCATATTATGCCATTATATAAAGTTAAAATACAGAAAAATCTAATACATGATGTTACAAGTCATGATAGTACTTATCTTTGGAGATAGTTAAAGGGAAGGATTGGGATAGTGGTAAATTTTAACTCTTGACCTATGTTCTGATACCATGGTGTATTTCTTTGTGGTAATTCATCATGCTGTATACTTACATAATATACTTTTCTGAATATATGTTATTCTTCAAAAAATTTATTCCTCAGGTCCCTTGGTGGCACAAATGCGTTGTGCTCAAATGCTAACCTAAAGATTGGCAGTTCAAACCCACCCATGGTACTGCAGAAGAAAAAGCCTAGTGATCAGCTTCCATTAAGTTCTTTGTTGGTTACTGGGAGGACAAGGGAGGGAAAATTTCTTGCTAGTTAAAATACAGGTGTGATTTAGATGCAGAGAAATACTATATAATAAAAGCATGTGACCAGCATGTGACCATTTCACTAAGGAAAGGAAGACACAAAGAGGTGCACAAGAGGTACAGACACTAAAGGTAAATACTATTACATACACAGTACTACATTATAAGTAATATAATAGCAAACACTAATCTATGGGTCCATGGTACTTTCAGTATTCTTTGCAGACACCACAACTCAAAAGCATCAACTTTTCTTCAGTCTTCTTTATTCATTGTCCAGCTCTCACATACAAATGAGGTGATTGAAAATACCATGGTTCGGGTTAGGCACACATCAGTCTTCAAGGAGATATCTTTTTTCTTTAGCACTTGAAAGAAGAATTGATGCTTTTGAGTTGTGGTGTTGGCAAAGAATGCTGAAAGTATCAGACTGCTAAAAGAACTAACAAATCTGTCCTGGAAGAAGTGCAGCTGGAATGCTCCTTGGAAGGGAGAATGGTCAGACTTTGTCTAACCTACTTTGGTCATGTTGTCAGAAGGTACCATTCCCTGGAGAAAGATATCATACTTGGTAAAGTATGAGATAAAGTGGAGGGTAGATGAAAAACGGGAAGGCCCTCAACAAGAAGGATTGACACAGTAGCTACAATGAGGGACTCAGGTATAGCAAGGATCATAGGGCTGCCACACGACTGGGCAATGTTTCACTCTGTTCTGCAGAGGGTCACTATGAGTAGGAGACTACTTGATGGCACCTAACAACAATAGCAACAACAACAACAATCTATGGGGGGATAGACAGGTAGACAGGCAAGAAGATCAGGTATGGGTAGTTGAATGGGAATATACTCATGAACATACATAGGTTAGGCAGATGATATTATTACATGTGTGTTTTTATGTTCTATAAAAATGTCCATATGCAGTAGAAAGTTAACAGGGACAAAGTTAAGATAACTTCTTAGCTATAACTAAACACCTTGAGGGAGTGAGTCACTGAGCCTCTAGGCTCAGGACAATGGATGTGGACAATATAAAAATCAATTGACACAACATAGTACACAAAAACATTGTTTTACATCTTACTTTGGTGAACAGTGACTGGCGTCTTAAAAGATTTTGAGCAGCCATCTAAGATGCATCTATTGGTTCTCTCTGGAGAAAGGAAGAGTGAAGAAAATCAAAGACACATGGAAACTATTATTCCAAAGAACTAATAGACCATGAGAACCTAAATGTATATGACCCTAAGACCAGAAGAACTAGATGGTGCCCAGCTATCACTGTCAACCACTCAGAAAGGGATCACAATAGGAGGTCCCTGATAGAGTGGGAGAAAAATGTGAAACCCCTGAGACTATGGCCCTAGTCATTCTTCAGGCCTGGAATTGGACTCACTCCTGTGGCTAACTTTCAACTAAACAATAGATAGTCCTACAGGCTGAACAACTATGGCAGGGAGATGCATTCCTTAGACCAAACAACCATGAGAGATCAGAAAGGCAGCATTTTCACAAGGAGAAAGATGGGGAGGCAGGAATTCATAAGTGGGAAGGACACAGGGAAAGGGTGACCACAGGGAGGAAGTGGGAGGAGAGCTGTTACATTGTGAAGATTTTAATCAATGTCACAAAACAAAATTTATATGAATTTTTTAACATAGAACAAATTGGCTTTACAAAATTTCACCCAAATCACAATGAAAAATTTAAAAAAAAGAAAAAAAAAAAAAGATTACTGCCAAGAAAACTCTAAGGAGTTCTACCTTGTAACACATAGGGTTGCCATGAGTTAGGATTGACTTGATACTAACTAACAACAACAAAGTAGAAAAGAAACAAAGTACTTTACTGGTGTAAAAAGCTTAAACTTTCATGAGTAGAACTAGCTTCAAGTTCAGCCAGATCTTGTTAAAAAAGTGTTATTAAATATAGAAGTGTAACATTGCCAGCAATGTTAGTGTGATGATCTTAGATTTGGCTGAATGTCTTAAATTTAGGCAGTTCTTTGTCCTATCATGGCCTTCCTTTCTTCCAATTTTACATGTACTCTATGGGTAATCTCATTAAAGTCTACAATATTAACTACCGCTTATATGTCTAAGTCTGTGGGTATAAATCAAGCAGTTAGAATAGTTCCTTTAGTCTCATCTTGTCAAGGGTGATACTTTCTCGCTTATGGGAAATAATTTGAGGTATTTAATGTAAGATTGAACATGAGCTAGAGTTTGGATGATGCATGGCCCTATAGATTTTAATTTGGATCTGATAAACTTTACTACCTCCTTTCAGATATCAGAGATATCTCTGTAGTCCCTTTGTTGTTGTTGTTCTTAGGTGCTGTTGAGTTGTCTCCGACTCATAATGACCTTAAGTACAACAGAACAAAACACTGCCCGGTCCTGTGCCAGCCTCATGATCCCTGCTATTCTGGCACATCACTGCAACTAGTGTGTCAATCTACCTTGTTGAGGGCCTTCCCCTTTTTCGTTGACCCTCCATTTTACCAAACATGATATCCTTCTCCAGGGAATGGTCCTTTCTGACAACATGACCAAAGTAGGTGAGATGAAATGCAGCCATTTTCTCTTCCAAGGAGCATTCCAGCTGCACTTCTTCCAGGACAGATTTGTTTGTTCTTTTAGCAGTCCACGGTACTTTCAGTATTCTTCACCAGCACCACAACTCAAAAGCATCAACTCTTCTTCAGTCTTCGTTATTCATTGTCCAGCTCTCATATGCATATGAAACAATTGAAAATACCATGGTTTGGGTTAGGCATATCTTAGTCTTCAAGGAAGGAGTTTTGGTGGCATAGTGCCTAAGACACTTGACTGCTAACCAGAAGGCTAGCAGTTCAAACCCACTAGCCACTCCTCAGAAGAAAGGTTGGGCAATCTACTGTAGTGATACCACCTTGGGAACCCAAGGATGGGTCACTGTGAGTCGGATCCAACTCCACGGCAGTGCATTTAGATTTTTGATTTTGGAGTCTTCAAGGAAACATCTTTTCTCCTCAACACTTGAAAGAGGTCTTTTGCAGTAGATTTCCCCAATGTAAGATGTCTTCTCATATCCTGACTGCTGCTTTCATTGATGTGGATTGTAGAACTGAGTAATATGAAGTCTTGGACAACTTCTATCTTTTCTACATTGATCACAATGCTGCTTACTGGTCCAGTTGTGAGGACTTTTGTTTTCTTTATATTGAGGTGTAATCTATGCTGCAGACTGTAGTCTTCAATCATCATCAGTAAGGGCTTCAAGTAATCTTCCCTTTCAGCAAGCAAATTGTGTCATCTGCATATCACATGTTGTTAATGAGTCTTCTTCCAATCCTGATGCCATGGTCTTCTTCATATAGTCCAGCTTCTCGGATTATTTGCTCACCATACAGATTGAATAAATATAGTGAAAGGATATACACTGCCTTCCTGATTTTAAACCATGAAGTATCTGCTTGTACTGTTCAATGGCAGACAGCCTCCTGGTCTATGTACAGGTTCCTCATGAGTACAATTACTGGAATTCCCATTCTTCTTAATGTTATCCAAAATTTGTTATAATCCACACAATCAAATACTTCTGCATAGTCAATAAAACACAAGTAAACATCTTTCTGGTGTTCTCCGCTTTCAGCTAAGATCCATCTGACACCACGTATGGTATCCCTCATTCCATGTCCTCTTTTGAATCAGTTTGCATATCTGGAAGTTCTCTGTCAATATACTGCTGCAGCCATTTTTGAATTATCTTAGTAAGATTTTACTTGCGTGTGATATTGATGATATTGTTTGATAATTTTCATATTCTGTGGGATCACCTTTCTTTGGAGTAGGTACAAATATGGATCTCTTCCAGTCAGTTGGCCAGGCAACTAACTTCCAAATCTCTTGGCCTAGCTGAGTGAATGCCTACAGCACAGCATCCATTTGTTGAAACATCTCAATGGGTGTTCCTTAAATTCATAGAGTCTTGTTTTTCACCAATTCATTCAATGCACCTTTGACTTTTTCCTTCAATACCATTGATTCTTGGTCATATGCCACCTCCTGAAATGGATTAACATCGAACAATTCTTTTTGGTGCAGGGATTCTGTGTATTCCTTCCATTCTTTTGAAGTTTCCTGCATCATTCAATATATTGCCCATAGAATCTTGGAGTATTGCAATTCGAAGCTTATTTATTTATTTTTTTTTCCTTCAGTTCTTTCAGCTTGAGAAATGCTGAGAGTGTTCTTCCCTCTTGGTTTTCTAACTCCAGGTCTTTGACCATTTCATTATAAAAATTGACTTTTTCTTCTAGAGGTGCTCTTTGAAATCTTCACTTCAGCTTCTTTATCTTATCATTTCTTCCATCTGCTTTACCTACTCTCCATTCAATGGCAAGTTTTAGAGTCTCTTCTGACATCCATTTTGTTTTTTTCTCCCTTTCTTATCTTTGAAATGAACTCTTGCTTTCTTCATGGATGATGTTTTTGGTGTCATCCCATAATTCCTCTGCTTTTTTCGTCATTGGTGTTCAATGTATCATGTCTATTCTTTAGATGGTTTCTAAATTCTGGAGGGATATATTCAAGGTCATATTTTGGCTCTTGTGGATTTGTTTTAATTGTCTTCAACTTCAAGTTTAACTTGCACATGAGCACTTGATAGTCTGT
This sequence comes from Orycteropus afer afer, assembly GCF_000298275.1. NCBI lineage: Eukaryota > Metazoa > Chordata > Mammalia > Tubulidentata > Orycteropodidae > Orycteropus > Orycteropus afer. Next base: position 2,538,222 of record NW_006921664.1, on the reverse strand, counting down.
TCCACAGTCAGCTCCTGGCCTTGTTTTGGTTGGACATATCAAGCTTCTCCATTGCCTCTTTTCACAAATGTAGTCAATCTGTTTCCTATTCACTCCATCTGGTGAAGTCCTTGTGTATAGAAGCTGTTTGTGTTGTTGGAAAAGGTATTTGCAATGAATAAGTTGTTGGTCTTGCAAAATTCTATCATGTAATCTCCAACTTTATTTCTATCACCAAGGTCATATTTTCCAACTACTGGTGATTCTTCTTTGTTTCCAACTTTTGAATTCCAATCAACAGTGATCAGTAGCACATCTTGATTGTGTGTTCAGTCAATTCCAGTCTGCTGAAGTTGGTAAAACTTTTCAATTTCCTTGTCTTTGGCTTTGGTGGTTGATGTGTAAATTTGAATAGTAGTATTAACTGGTCTTCCTTGTGGGCATATGGGTCATATCCTATTGCTGACAATCTTGGACTTCAGGATAGATCTTGATACATTCTCTGTGATGAAGAATGCCATGCCATTCCTTTTCAATTTGTTATTCTTGACATAGTAGATCATATGATTGTCTGATTCAAAATGGCCCAAACCAGTCTATTTCAGCTCACTAATGCCTAGGGTATAGATCTTTATGTGTTTGATTTCATTTTTGATAGCTTCTAGTTTTCCTGGATTCACTCTTCATACATTCTATGTTTCATTTATTTATGGATGTCTCATCTTGAGACATGCCACATCAACAAATGGAATTCCGGAGAGCTCTACTCTATCCATATCATTAAGGTCATCTCTACTCTGAGGAGACAGCTCTTCCCCAGTTATACTCTGAGTGCCCTCCAACCTGAGGAACTCATCTTCTGGCATTATATCAGAAAATGTTTCAGGGCATTTAATAAAGTTTTTCAATAATATATCAGACAGTGCTTCACTGCTATTCATAAGGTTTTCACTGGCCAATTCTTTGAGAAGTGGATGGCCCTTTCCTTCTGAGTTTGTCTTAGTCTTAAAGCTCCACTGAAACCTGTTTACCATGGGTGACCTTGCTGGCATTTGAAACACTGGTGCCACACGCTCCAGCCTCACAGCAACACACAAGCCAGCACAGTACAACTAACTGACAGACAACGGTCTCCCTTAGCTGTTCAGAACTGCATTCTCTTCCATGGAGTTCCAAGAAATGTTCTCCCTGATCAGCTTCCAACAGTAAAGAACTGGGTATTTCCATTTCTTCCTCCCCATAACCCTCCTACTCTGTTTCTCTGTTTCTTTCTTTCTTTTTTGTGTCTTCCTCCCAGGCTTTTGTCTAGTCTCTGAAATTGAGAAGAAGCTTTACTTGCCAAGTGTGCTTTTTAGTCCTTCAGTCTCACATCATATTGTATGTCTGTTTTCACACAAGTGACTCACTTCTTGGGCATGGGAACTGGAGGCCAGAAAGGAGAACCTTGAGCACTTTTGAAAGAATTCAATGTATTGCTTGGAGAGGGATAATATATATTAACTTTTAGACATATTTTCCAGCCACATTTGTATCCTCAATAGAGTTTTCTTATGACTCTCAGGAGTAATTGTTTGATGCATATCTTCACTCAAGCTGCTTACAGGAATCAAACTTAAGAGTGGGAAATGGAACTCATTGTTTTCACACCAAACCTGCTTCTACTTCTGTGCTCTCTATCCCAGTGACTGACATTTAGGTCTATTCACAACAGACTGTGTGTCAGTTCTTATTGAAAGAGGTGATTAGAAATGCTAATGTCAAGCTCTCTTTGAGCCTTTTGAGTGCAAAAAGGAACTAAACAACAAATGTAGTCCTTGGCTTTCAGAACTTTATTTTAATGACACCCACAGAGTTTTTTTTCTCCTCCACTTGAGAGAGTTTTTGCTTATTTTCCTTATCTCAAGTTGCAACTAACAGCATTAATGGCTCTTATTATAACTCTCTTCAGTAAGTATAATCAGGAGTACAGTATGAGATGATTCTAATTTTCAGAGGCAAAAGGAAAAAAAAAATTACCATGAGAAACATTGTGCTCATAACCACTTATCTTGACCTGCAGTTTGTGTTGTCTACAATATTGAAAATTACATGTATATGTTGTCAGTTCCACGCAAAGAATAGAGTCTATTAGAATTTTTTCTTTAAATATATTAAGAAAATACCTGTATCGATTCTAGTTCTTGCTGTGATTTCTCATTTTTTAATGTGATAAGCTGGGAGAGTTGTCTGAGCTTTCTCTTTAGTAACAGTGGCCTATGCTATGACATTGCCTTTGGTCCTCATAAAATAGCCAATTTGTCCATTTTGTTTGTGATATGAACAATGCTATGTGAAAGATGTGCTCATCTCAATGTAAAGGTGATAAAACAAAAGATTTTTGAAGATATGCTAAGTCAGAAACCTACTTGGATAGATTTGCTGTGGGTCATAAACTTTCTGTAGGAAATGTGTTTATCTTACGCATGATTGGCAAACTTCTGTCACAGGTAAGAACAGCATAAGAAATATATTGAACAAAAGCCAAGTAAATTTTAAAGAATGATTCAAAAGTTGGTGATTCCCCCTTTCCTGATGCTGGAAAGGTCACTTAAGCAAAACTTCCATTGAATACATTGAACACCTTAAATCTATCTGTCTATATCTATATCTATATCTATATTGCTGCAAGGAACTTTCTATGTCAGGCTTGAAGATTCAAATGTTTACAGCAACATAGCTGGAATGAAAACAAAAAAATAGCCCTCCAATATAAATTTCAACACCAGACTGCTATCCATTACATTAGTCTCCTATTTCCTCTTACTCTTTTCTTAAATTCTTTCAATTCTTTATATGATGGTCATGTAAAGAAGAAGATCAAAAAACCTAAACTCACTGCCATTGAGTCAATTCTGACTCATAGTAACTCCTGTTGGATTTCCAAAGCAGTAAATCTTTACTGAAGTAGACTGCCTCATATTCCTTCTGTGGAGTGGCTAGTAGGTTTGAACCACCAAGCTTCTGGTGAGAAGGTCAAATGCCTTAGGCACTGTACCACTAGAGTTCTTTTCAAATAAAGTCACTAAAATGGTCTTACTAAAATTCAGAATTTTATTGTCATTACTCTACTTATAAACTGCAATGACTCTTCATTTGTTGGACATTAAAGAGCAACTCCCTTCACAATCTAGCCGTACCTCTTTCAGCCTCATCTCCTTACACTCTCACTGTGTTGTTCTAGATGTTCCATATTAGTGCTCAACCTCCCTAAGCTCTCCTCCTAACCTACCAATTTCATGCCATGGTGGATTTGTTCTGTTGGCCTGGATCATTTTTATTTCACTTCCTCATTTACAAACCTTTACTGAAGACACATCTAGGCTTAAATGAAATATTATATCCTAGCTAGTTTTGTCACACCAAAGAAGACAAAATTGCTCCATCATTTAGCTTCCCTTAAAACCATGCATTGCCTACTAGTGAAGTGTACATATTATTATTGTAACTTATAATTTGCTTTTATTGTGATTTTATCTCTCCCTGCTAGCCCACAATCTATCTGCTGGAAGAAAAGTTTTGTTTCTTTTCTTTAAGGTATAAATTTATTTTAAAATAAAAATTTTAATCAGCTTTCATAATGTCTGTATGTTCATGTATATCTGCATTGCACATGCAGAGGAGCTGTGCCTCCAACTTCTAGGCAACAATAAGACTGCTAGAAATGAGATATATACATCCACTGGCATCAAACATTCTATGAGTGCTACATTCATCTCATTGAGCTGGACACATGAGACACAGTGTTGGCAAAGGGAAAGCCATTATTATTATTTACAGAAAGCAAACAATAAATAATAACAGCACATTCTCAAAGGTGAACTGCTTGCTCTTTCCAAAATTACACATATCCTTTCTTATGTTGCTGGGCAGGTACACTGTGGTTCAGGTCGGGTGCTGTGTTCACTGTCACAGCTCCTTCCAGGTACCGCCATGCTGCCTGGGGCTTTCAAAGCTCTTGATGCTTCTGCTGCTACTGGACTTCACTAGTCTCTCCTGCCACCTTCCACCATGCTACCTAGGCCTGTAGGGCTCTCTTGCCACCATACTAACTGGTCCCATGCTGTCCAGGATGAGGGGAAAAGAGCAAAGTTTGCAACCCTGCATGGGACACACTCAGGACTTTCTTGTCCTGTGCAAGTGTTACAACTCTTTTAGCTCTGTTGGCAAGCCTCCTATCCAGAAACATCGACCTCTGCTCTGCTGTACAAAGTTTTATGAATAGATTCCTCTAAGGTAACTTTTCACAGGGCATGAATCTGCCCTGCATGGGCAAGTGTTACAGCTTTTTTAATTTACCAGCAAGCCTCCTGCCTGAAGGTGGTCAGCTCTCATTTTGTGACCCAGGAATCCCACCACCACTGTCTCTCCCCATCTTCACCATTCACTTTCTTCTGGGTCTAAGAAGTTCTCAGTGCAGGGACCCTAGGTCCTTATACCAAAGGATACAACTCTTCTGTAGGCTCCTCTCTTTGATGGTAATGAAGTCACCCTGAATGTCTGTTCATGTAAGCTTACTTCTTGTCAATTTCCTTGGGAGATCACAAATCACTCAGTTTATGTAGTAAACTGACCAATCCTCTCAGTGAACCATAAGTCACTTAGTTTGCACAGTCCCAGCAATTAATTCTGTGGGAATTAGAAGACCATGGCTAGAAAGGCCATACATAAGTGATTCATTATACCACACTGTCATTCACTGAATATTCCCAAACTTATTTTTCAGTCACTGTTCTGTAACTTATTAGGTGTAAAATTTGAGCAAGATTCTTCATATTTTTGGGTATCAAGTTTGCTAATCTCTAAAAATAAAGATGATTACATAATTTAATTGGCAAAGTGTTGTAGGGAACCTGGTCTTATGCTTTGCAAATCAAATATAACCATTTGAAAATATGTTGGAGTCCAAGTATACAGCGAGAGAGAGAGAGACTTAAGAATCAGAGATTGATGTTTGAGGTACAAAGTGTGACAAGAAGCATGGTAGAAGAAAGCCTAAGGGGTGCTAGGATAAGGATATTGCCCAAGATAATGACAAAACAGATTAAAAGAAAACTAAGAAAAAAAAAAAAAAAGTTGGAGTATTTCCAGGATCTGAACATATTTCCTAGGGACCTACTGTATTTTTATAAAACTTCTGCCAAAAGCTAGCACTCTCAAAACTACTTGATTTCTTTCTCTTTATTTTCATTCACAAATGTCTTCATTATTTCACTTCTGTCTTACTCATTAATATATATCATGCTCATGCTGGAACTACATTAGTTTGTTAATGATATGAACAAATTTTTTGCTGAATTCTGTAGTAATGCAATGATTTTTAGTCTGATTTTGTTACTTTATTGTTAGCTACCAGCTTTAAAAAATGAATGATTATTCAAACTGGAAAGCAAAAAGTAAAACTACCTTTATTCAGAGATGATATGATCTTATATATGGAAACCCCCAGAGATTCCACAAGAACATTTCTGGAACTAAGAGAAAGATACAACAAAATGGCAGGGTACAAGATCAACATGGAAAAATCAGCTGGATTCCTCTACACTAACAAGGCGGACTCTGAAAAGGAAATCAAGAAATCAATACCACTTATAAAAGCCCCCCAAAGGGCAAAATACCTAGGCATAAACCTAAGTAGGGATGTAAAACACCTATACAAGGAAAACTATAAAATACTTTTGCAAGAAACTAAATGAGATCTACATAAATGGAAAAACATTCCATGCTCATGAATTGGAAGACTTAACATTATGAAAATGTTAATATAGACTATCTTCAGGTTAAAACAAAATCTATTCCTAACTGTGTCTTTAAGAGTTTGTAGGTCAGTTGGAACAGGTATATATGGTTCTTATTAATCCTGATTTTAGTGCAAGAAAAGGTGCATGTGCAGCAAGTGAAGGTGATTGCGATGAATAAAAGTTGATCCAATCAATGCAAAATGAGGACAAATTTACCTAACATTAATACAGAGTTAGGTTTCCAGAGCCCAGCTCTAAGATGGTGGCACCTGCTCAAAGATGGTGGCCAACAGCACTGCTTTAAATGTGTGTGGCTTTCCACAGTCCTGACAATAATCTGATCTCATACGTTGTGCTTTTGATAGGGTTTACTACACCTCATTTGAGTCTCCCACTCCAGGATTTCAACCTGTAATATTTCATGTTTTGGTTACCAGGATGAATCACAGTAAAAATTCATGTCTATTCCTGTTTTGATTCATGGGGCATGACAGGATGGGTTCAAAGCCTTGCTTTAAAGAGCCAGTACAAGTTGTCTGTAAGTCATACTTTCATAAACCAGGGACTGCCTTTACTATGCAAAGTGTTCTATAGAAATGATACAGTCCCAAACCAAATCCCAACAAAATTCTGTAATGAAATGGAAAAACTAATGGAAAGGAAGGAGGCCCTGAATAGCTAAAACAATATTGAAGAAGAGGAATAAAGTAGAAGTCTTTATACTTTCTAATGTCAAAACTCACTATACAGCCATCGTAATCAAAATTGCCTGGTATTGGTTAAAGGACAAATATATAGACCAACGAAATAAAATTCAGAACCCATAAGTAAGCCCATTTATTCATGAGCAGCTGATCTTTCACAAAGGATCAGACAATTCAACGGGGAAGAAAGAGTCTCTTTAACAAATGGTGTTGGCAGAACTGGATATCTATATGCAGAAAAATGAGTCAGAATCTGTACCTCATACCATACACAAAAACTAACACAAAATGGATGAAAGATTAACTGTTAAAGCTAAAACTATAAAATTCTTGGAAGATAACATAAGGTTAAAATGAGGGAACATGATTTTCAGCATAAATAGTCTATCAAACGGTGAAAATACATGAACAAAAGAAGATAAATTAGATAAGTGGAACCTCCTAAAAATTAAATACTTATGCTCATCAAAAGACTATAACAAGAATACTCTTGTTATATTGTTATACTCTATATAAAAGAGAACCTACAGACTGAGAAAATACTTTTGGCAAAAACATATCAGGTCTAATCTATACAATATATAGAAAACTTCAACTCCACAACAAAATGATAAACAATTTAATAAAAAAATGGGCAGAGGACATGAACAGACACTTCACAAAAGAAGACATACAAGTGGCAAACAAATACATGAAAAGATGCTTTAGCAATTAAATCACTAGCAATTAGAGAGATGCTAATCAAAACTACAATGATATACCATTTCACCCTTGCAAAAATTAAAGTGATCGAAAAAATAGAATGTAACAAATACTGGTGAGGATATGGTGGGAATATTGAAACTCATACACTGCTAGTAGGATGTAAAGTGATACAACCACTATGGAAAACAGTATGGAGTTTCATCAAAAAAGGTAGAAATAGAAACATCTATGATTCAGCATGGATGAACATCAACCAATTCTTTTTGGTACAGTAAGTCTGGGTATTCCTTCCATATTCTTTTGTTATCTTCTATTGTTCCTTTTTTTTTTTTTTTAATTGTGATTTGCCTAAGGCACTTAACTGCTAACCAGAAGGCTGGTGGTTCAAACCC
>NW_006921664.1:2521840-2530565 GCF_000298275.1 Orycteropus afer afer | reverse complement strand
AGGGGTCGCTATGAGTCGGGTCTGACTTGACGGCACATAACAACAACAACAATTTGGGTGAAAGTTTACAGAACAAATTCACTTCCCCCACAGCAGCTCACATACACTTTGTCTCATGACATTACCATTTACCACAATGCAACAGCTCCCCTCCCACTTCCTCCCCATAGTTACCTCTCCTTGTGTCCTTCCCTCCATGCACTCCTGCATTCTGAGCTGTCTCCCTGTACATAGACAGCCCTTTTATTCTCCCACGATTTTTCTCTCCAAGAAGTGTATCTACCTAATGTAAATGTTCATCAACTCATAGGCCTATCTTTTGTTTGGCTGGAAGCCACTGGAGTGGGTTCAATTCCAGACCTGAAGGGCAGCTAGGGGCCATAGGCTCAATGGTTCCATCAGGCTCTATTAGAGAAGCAAACTTGGTCCCCCACCCCTTTTTTTTAATGATTTTGAGTTTTGTTCCACATTGTTCTCCCACTCTATCCAGGATCTCTTACAGAGATCCCCCTCTGAGTGATTGGATGACAGTGGTAGCTGGACATTATCTAGTTCTTCTGGTCTCATAGTCATATAGGCTGAGGATAGCATGGTGTATGAGTCACTTGGACTAATTGTTTCCATGAATCATTGGTTTTCTTCATTCTTCTTTGCTCTCTACAAGGAGAGGCCCATCATTGCATCTACATAGCTGCTTGCAAGCTTTTAAGATCCCAGTTGCTTCTTGCCAAAGTAGGATGTGGAACAATGTTTTGTGTAGTATGTTATGCCAATTGAGCCTGATGTCCCCTGCAACTATGGTCCCAAGCCCACAGGTCCAACTACTCACTCCCTCTGGGTAGCATGTTGTGGCCATGAAGTGACGACAACCTTGTCCCTTGTCACCTCTACTATGTACCTGGGAATTCTTACAGAACATAACAATACACTTGTAGAAATATTGTCTTCCAACCCTATATGTGTATCTTGGGCACACTCACCCCTGCATAGACATACCTAATTGTTCAGCCTGTCCACCCATCTACCCATATATCCGTGTGTGTCTTCACTGACAACGCAGTACTATATGTACAAAAGGGTTTATCTTTGTTGTCTGTACCTTCCATGTACCTCTCTATGTCTTCCTCTTCCTCATTGCCACCATGTTCATCACTCACATTTGGTACATTGCCCTTCTCTTCACTCAAATCAATACTTGTCTCTACCTACCTAATACTGTTCCCTCTCCTCCCCTTCTATCCCTGGTAACCAACAAAGAAAATTTCCTTCCATAGATAAAGCTTTCCTTGACTTTGACAATAAGGGACTAATATAATATTTGTCCTTTTGTGGTTTATTTCTGTCACTCAACATAATGTCCTCCATGTTCATCCACATTATGTGGTGTTTTGCAGATTCTATGTTATTCTTTAGGGTTGCACAGTATTCCATTTTGTATATGTAACATAGTTTGGTTATCCATTCTCCAGTTAGTGGACAACTAGGTTGTTTCCATCTTTTCACTGTTGTAAATAGTGCTGCAACAAACATGGGTGAGCATGTATCTGTTCTTGTCCTGGCTCTCACTTCTTTAGGGTATATGTAAATGTTCATCAACTCATATGCCTATTAGGTAATGGAATTGCAGGCTCAAATGATATTTCTAATTCCAACATTTTAAGGAATCACCACACTACTTTTCACAATGGTTGTATTATTTTGCACTCCCACCAGCAGTGTATGAGCATCCCAATCTCTCGGCATCCTTGTAAGCATTTGTTATTTTCTGTCTTGTTGAAGTTGGCTACTAGTGCTGGTGCAATATGGCATCTCATTGTTGTTTTGATTTGCATCTCTCTAATGGCTAATGATCGTGAGCATGTCTTCACATGTTTGTTGGCCACATGAATATTCCCTTTGGTGAAGTGTCTATTCATGTCTTCTGCCCATTTTTGAACTGGATTATTTATCTTTTTGTTTTTGAGGTATTGGAGTTTTCTATAGATTTTAGGCATAAATCCCTTGTCGGATATATCATTGCCAAACATTTTTTCCCAATCTTTAGGTTATCTTTTGACTCTTATGGACAAGTCTTTGGAAGCACATAAAAATTTAATTTTTAGAAGGTTCCATTCATCTAGTTGACATTCTGTTGTTTGTGCATTTTGGATTATGCTTGATAGTCTAATTATGCCATATATTAGGGCCCCTAAGTTCGGCCCTATTTTTTTCCTTGAGGAACTTTATAATTTTAGGTTTCATATTTAAGTCTTTGATCCATCTGGAGTAGTTTTTGTGTATGGTGTGAGGTACAGATCTTGTTTCATTTTTCTGCAAATGGATATCCAGTTTTGCTAGCACCATTATTAAACAGACATTTTCTTCCCTATTTAATGGATTTTGGTCCTTTGTCAAAGATCAATTTACCGTAGGCAATGGATCTATTTCTGGGTTCTCAATTCTCTTGTATTGGTCTATGTGTTTGTCATTATATTAATACCAGACAGTTTTGAGTACTGTGGCTGTATAGTAGATTTTAAGATCTGACAGTGTGAGGCCTCCTACTTTGTTGTTTTTCTTCAATAGTGCTTTGCTTATCTGAGGTCTCTTTCTTTTCCATATAACATTGTTGTTGTTATGTGACACCGAGTCAGCCCCAACTCATAGCGACCCCTCCTTGGGTTTCCGAGGCAGTATCACTACGGAAGTAGGATTGCCCAACCTTCCTTCCGAGGAGTGGCTGGTGGGTTTGAACCACCAGCCTTCTGGTTAGCAGTCAAGTGCTTTAGCCACTATGCTAAACATTAGTGATTGCTTTTTCCATCTCCTTAAAGAATGTTTATGGGATATGGATTGGAATTGCATTGAGTGTATAGATTGTTTTGGGTAGAATTGACTTTTTCACAATGTTCAATCTTCCTATTCACAAACATGGGATGGTCTTCCATTTATGTAGATCTCTTATGGTTTCTTGAAGTAGTTTTTAATAGTTTTCTTTGTGCTGGTCTTTTGTGTCCCTGGTAAGATTTATTCTCAAGTATTTGAATTTTTTTTTGGTAGCTATTGTAAATGGTATTGATTTCCTTATTTATTTTTCAGCAATCTCTGCTGGTGTAGAGGAATCCAATTGATTTTTGGATGTTGATCTTGTATCCTGCCATGATGCTAAATCTCTCATTTAGTTCTACTAGATTTTTTTTTTTTTTTTTTAATGAGTCTCTTAGGTTTTCCAGATATAGGATCATATCATCAGCAAATAGGTATCGTTTGATTTCTCCCTTACCAATTTCGATGTCTGTGATTTTCCTTCCTTACCTATTGTGCTGGCTAGGACTTCTAATACAATGTTGAATAGAAGTGGATGTAGAGGGCATCTTTGTATGCTTTCTGTTTGCAAGGGAAATGATTTCATGCTCTCTCCATTCAGAATAATTTGGCTGTTTGTTTTGCATAGATGCCCTTTATTATGTTGAGGAATACCCATTCTATTCCTATTTTGCTGAAAATTTTGATCAGGAATGGGTGTTGGATTTTATCAAATGCCTTTTCTGTATCGATTGATATGATCATGTGGTTGGTTCTTTTCCTTTGTTTTGTTTATGTGGTGGATGACGTTGATTGTTTTTCTAATGTTGACCCATTTTGTACACCTAATATGAACCCCACTTGGTCATAATGAATGATTTTCTTGATATGTTGTTGGAGTCTATTGTGTAGGATTTTGTTGAAGATTTTTGCATCTATATTTATGAGGGATATTGGTCTGTAATTTTCCTTTTGAGTGATGTTTCTGCCTGGTTTTGGTATCAAAGTTATGTTTCCTTCATAAAATGAATTAGGGAGGTGTGGTGATTATGTTTGTTTGTCAACTTGGCTGGGCCTGATTGAGTGGCTGGGCAGCTGGTGGTAGTTATTCCCCATGATGAGACTGGCAATCAGGTACATGATGGGATCTACCACAAGCAGCTGAGTAGCTGCCTTTGGGATAGGGTCTGCTTCCTGTATATAAGGAGAAGCCTTTGGGGATGGTCTCTAGCATATGGCATGCTTGGACTCAGCATGTAGCCACGTTGTTGTTCATCAGCCTGCCATGTTCTGCCACCTTAGGACTTACAATGAATTTGAATTAATGGCCTGCCCTGTGGTTTGGTAACATTGGGACTGTGCCTTTTTACTTGTCAACCTTGGGCTTCTCAGCCTCAGCAGCCAGCAGCTGTCTGAGTGAAGAAATGCCTCTAGCTCCAGTAGGCCAGGAGCAGGAGGCAGAGCTGGACCCCAAGGTTGAGGGGCTTTCACCCAGCCCCTAGACCCTGGCACTTTGAACTTGGACTTAAAGTCTCCAAATTGTGAAAAAATAAACTGTTTGTTAAGGCCATCCCATTGGTAATAGTAGATTCTTGTCAGAGTGGCATTAAGTAACCGGAACAGGAGGATTCCATCCTTTTCTGTGTTTTGAAAAAGTTTGAGTAGGATTAGTGTCAGTTCTTCTCTGAACGTTTGGTAGAATTCTCCATTGAAACCGTCTGGGCCAGGACTTTTTTTTTTTGTTGATAATTTTTTTACGACCTGTTCAATTTCTTTTGTTATGAATCTGTTCAACTTTTCCATAACAGTCTGTTAGTTTAGGTGAATGGTATGTTTGTAGAAATCTGTCCATTTCTTCCAGATTTTCAAATTTTTTGGAGTACAGTTCTTCATAGTATCCTGATATTATTATCCTTTTTATTTCAGTTGGTTCTGTTGTTCTGTCACCCATTTTGTTTCTTATTTGTGTTATTTGAATTCTCTCCCTCTTTTCCTTTGTTAAATTTGCCAGTGGTTTGTCAATTTTATTAATCTTTTCAAAAAACCAACATCTATTTGTTGATTTTTTTCTATTGTCTTTCTATTTTCTGGTTCATTAATTTCTGCTTGAATCTTTATTATTTCCTTTCTTCTGGTGACTATGGGCTTTTCTTGCTGTTCTTTCTCTAATTGTTGGAGATATTGGTTTAAAGAGTTGATTTTGGCTCTTTCTTCTTTTTTTGATGTGTGCATTTATTGCTATAAGGTGGCCTCTGATCACTGCTTTTGCTGTGTCCCAAAGATTTTGGTATGTTGAGTTTTCATTCTTGTTTGATTCAAGGAGTGTTTTAATTTCATTTTTCATTTCTTCTCTTACCCAGTCTTTCTTAAGGAAAGTGTTGTTCAGTTTCCATGTGTTTACTCTTTTTCCATTGGTCTTCCTATTGTTGATTTCTAATTTGATAGCATTGTGATCTTAGAAGATGTTTTGCAGTATTTCAATGTTTTTAAATTTATTAAGGCTTGCTATATGGCTTAGGGAGCTCTGGTAGCATAGTGGCTAAGGCACTTGACTGCTAACCAGAAGGCTGGCGGTTCAAATCCACCAGCCACTCCTCGGAAGGAAGGTTGGGCAATCCTACTTCCGTAGTGATACTGCCTCGGAAACCCAAGGAGGGGTCGTTATGAGTCGGGGCCGACTCGACGGCAAATAACAACAACAACAACAACAACATATGGCTTAGCATATGGTCTTTCCTGGAGAATGTTCCATGTGCACTAGAAAAGAATGTATATTGTGCTGTTGTTGGGTGAAGTGCTCTGTAGATGTGTATAAGGTCAAGTTGGTGCATTGTATTGTTTAGCTCTTCTGTGTCTCTGTTGAGTTTCTTTCCAGTTGTTCTATCTTTCATTGAAAGTGGTGTATTAAAGTCTTCCACTATAATTGTGTAGTTATCTATTTGTCTTTTCAATCCTTTTAAAGTCTCATTTATGTATTTGGGGGCTCTTTCATTGGGTCCGTAGATGATTATTATGGTTATATCTTCTTGTTCAGTCCATCCTTTAGTCATTATATAATGTCCTTCCTTGTCTCTTATGGTAGTTTTTGTGTTAAAGTCAATTTGGTCAGAAATTAATATTGCCACTTCTGCCCTTTTTTGGTTGCCATTTACTTGATATATCTTTTTCCAACCTTTTATCTTTAGATAAAGACAAATTTATCTCTAAGATATATTTATTGTAGACAGCATATTGATGGGTTATGTTTTCTTATCCAGTCTGCGAGTCTCTGTTTCTTGGGTGGTGCATTTAAACCATTAGCATTCAGTATAATTATTAACAAGTATGAATTGGTTGCTGTCATTTTGTTATATTTTTTTTCACAGTGTTCCTGGTCTTTGTTCCATATAATTTTCTGTACTGAGCTCATTATGTTTATCAATCATGTTATCATTTCCTTTGTTGCTGTTGTTTTAATATTTGCTAAATATTTGTGCTTGTCCTCTGTTTTATTGTGATGTGAAGGTTTATCATGTTTCTTTCAGGTTACCCTATGATTTATAATTTTCTCCCCTAGTTTAGAACAGTCCATTTTATCTTGCAACTCTCTTGACTTCCTCTGCATTTAGAAGTTCTGTAACTACACTATTTTTTCCCTCTTTTTGGTTTGTAGTTGTCCTCATTTGCCAATTGATGTCTCTGGTTCCCTGTTTATGATCTTGTAAGTTTATTTTACTTTGGATACATCCATAACTGTGTTCGTTTCTGGATTATGTCATCTGGTGTATTAATGGTTGGTTGTTGTTTGCTGTAATTGTTTCTCTGTTCAAAGGATTCCTTTTAGTATATCTTGTAAGGGTGGTCTATTTTTAACAAATTTCCTTAATTTGTGCTTATCTGGAAATGTCCTAATTTCACCATCATATTTAAGGGATATTTTTGCCGGATATATAATTCTTGGTTGGAAATGTTTCTCTTTCAGGGTTTTATATAAACCATCCCATTGTCTTCTAGTTTGCATGGTTTCTGCTTAGAAATCAGAGCTTATTCTTATTTGTTGTTCTTTTAAGTAACTTTTCCTTTTTCCCCCTGTTGCTTTCAGGATTCTTTCTTTGTCTTTGGTTTTGATGAGTTTGATGATGAAATGTCTTGGTGATTTCTTTTGGAGTCTATCCTGTTTGGGGTTTTTTGGACTTCCTGAATGAATATATTCTTGTCTTCCATATCAGGGAAGATGTCTTCCAAAAAATCCTGGACAATTTTTTCAACGGTTTATATTTGTCTCTTCCTGTTCTGGAATTGTGATTACATGTAGGTTATTCCTTTTGATGATGTCCCATATGAACCTTAGGCTTTCTTCATTTTGTTTTGATCTTTTTTCTGATTGATCCCTTTCCAAAGAAGTATTGAGGTATTTTCCTTCTATCTCATTAATTTTGTCTTCCATTGATTCAGTTCTACTCTTTTGTCCTTTCAATGTGTTATCTATTTCTGAAAACTTAGTATTCATCTTCTGGATTTCTATCTGTAGATTTTGAATCATTTCTAATTTTTCATTTATTTTGTTATTTTGTTCTTGTATTTTCTTCTGAAATTGTTGTAGGGTTTTGGCTGTGTTTTCCTTAAATTTGTCAGTGTTTTCCTTGATCTGTCTCTGAATCCTTTGAAGATACCTAAATATACTTCTTTTTAATTCCTTACCAGGGAGTTCCAATGCTGCTGCTTCTTCAGGAATGTGTTCTGGGTCTGTATCCTGCTCCTTTGTTTCTACCACATTATCTGGCTTCTTTGTGTAGACTGTGGTGGTCTGTTGTCTCTGAAACATTGTGACATTGTTGTATTTAGAACATTGAACTTTCCAGTCATTGACATCCAGAATGTCCTTGTGGTTCCTGGCAAGTGGAGCCTATTCCTAAGTCCCTGGAATCTGGAAGAATGCTGTCGCTTTAAATATCCAACCTGGTCAAATCTTGTGTAAACATTCAAAATGGCTGTGCCCTTCAGACTAGCAGAATTCCACAGCTCAACCCACCTTGCTCTTGCTGCTTCCCCTTTTATTCACCAGTCACCAGTGCAGTCCTTCATGCAGCCCCTGGCTAAAAGGTCTGACTTTTAGTTAATTCTTAGGTCCTAACACCACCTGGCAATATCCAAGCTGTCTGTGCCTTCAGGATCACTGACATTTGGCAGCTCCATATGTTTCCTTTTTTGGTGTTTTCATGCAAGTTCTTCTACTATTTGGAGTTGAGTCCACTTCTATATCCTTCCTTTTAAAGTTCAGGGCTCAAGGATTATCTTCTGTATCTGTGCTAATTGGTGGTTTCCCTTTTCTTTGTTGAGGAGGGTCTGTGCAGTCTGTCTGCCTATTCTGCCATGTTACCAGAACTTCCTTTCATATTCTTTTGAGGTTTCCTGCTTAGTTCAATGTCTTCCCTATAGAATCTTTAAATATTGCAACTCAAGGCTTGCATTTTTTTCTTTAGTTCCTTCAGCTTGAGAAATGCTGAACGTGTTCTTCTCTTCTGGTTTTCTATATCCAGGTCTTTGCACATTTCATTATAATAATTGACTTTGTTTTCTTGAGCTGCTCTTTGAAATCTTCTGTTCAGCTCTTGTATTTTGTCATATTTTCCATTTCCTTAAGGTACTGTCCATTAAAGGGCAAGTTTCAGAGTCTCTTCAGACATCCATTTTGGTCTTTCGTTCCTTTCTTATCTTTTTAATAACTTTTGCTTTCTTCATGGATGGTATTCTTGATGTCATCCCATAATTTCTCTGGTTTTCAGTTACTGGTGTTCTGTGAGTTAAATCTATTCTTTAGATTGTCTCTAAATTCATGGGGGTATGATCAAGGTCATATTTTGGCTCTTGTCTTCAGCTTCAACTTGAACGTGCATATGAGCAGTTGATGATCTGTTCCACAATCAGTTCCTGTCCTTGTTTTGGCCTCTTTCCACAGATT
>NW_006921664.1:2503111-2515909 GCF_000298275.1 Orycteropus afer afer | reverse complement strand
TTGAACCGCCAGTCGTCTGGTTAGCAGGCAAGTGTCTTAGCCACTATGCTACCAGATAGAATACCAGAATGATGTTTACTTGTGTTTTATTGAATATGCAGAAACATTTGATTATGTGGATCATAACAAATTATGGATAACATTGAGAAGAATGGAAATTCCCAAACACTTAATTGTGCTCATGAGGAACCTGTACATAGACCAGGATGCTGCCATTTGTACAGAACAAGGGAATACTGAATGGTTTAAGACCAGGAAGAGAGTGTGTCAGAGTTCTATCCTTTCACCATGCTTATTCAATCTGTGTGCTGAGCAAATAATCCAAGAAGCTGGATTATATGAGGAACACACCATCAGGATTTGAGGAAGACTCATTAACAACCTGTGATATGCAGATGATACAACTTGCTTGCTGAAAGTGAGGATGACTTGGACCACTTACTGATGAAGATTAAAGACTGCAGTTTGCAGTATGGATTATATCTCAACACAAAATGAAAATCCTCATCACTGGACTAATGATCAGCATCACAATAAATGGACAAAAGAATGAAGTTGTCAATATTTCATATTACTTGGTTCTACAATCAAAAACATTGGAAAAAGCAGTCAAGAAACTAGGTGATGTATTGCACTGGGCAAATCTGGTGCAAAACAACCTCTTTCAAGTGCTGAAGTGCAAAGTTGTCTCTGTAGACTAGGGTGTGCCTAACCCAAGCCATGGTATTTTCAATTGCTTAATATGCATGTGAAAGCTGGGCAATGAATAAAGAAGACCAAAGAAGAGTTGCTG
The DNA here is from genome assembly GCF_000298275.1 of Orycteropus afer afer. NCBI lineage: Eukaryota > Metazoa > Chordata > Mammalia > Tubulidentata > Orycteropodidae > Orycteropus > Orycteropus afer. The sequence continues at coordinate 2,515,116 of NW_006921664.1, read as the reverse complement.
CTTTTGAGTTGTGATGTTGGTGAAGAGTACTGAAGGTACCATAGACTACCAGAAAAACTAATCTATCCAGGATGAAGTGCAGCCAGAATGCTCCTTGGAAGCAAGAATGGCCAGACTTTGGCTCACCTACTTTGGTCATGCTGTCAGAAGAGTCCATTCCCTGGAGAAGGATATCATGCTTGGTAAAGTGGAGGGTCATCAAAAAGGGGAAGGCCCTAAATAAGACTGATTGATACAGTGGCTGCAAAGATGGGGTCAGGTATAGCAAGGATTATAAGGCTGACACAAAGAGTGGGCAGTGTTTTGTTCTGTTGTTCATAGAGTAGCTATGAGTTGGAGCTGACTGGACAGCACCTAACAAGAACAAGAAATGATTCAGCATTCCCACTCCTAGGTATCTATCCTAGATATGTAAAAGCAGTGACCTGAATAGACACATGCACACCCATATTCATTGCAGCATGGAAATATCATGGCTTGAGTCAGGTTCTCCTTAGTCATCAAAGTGACATATTTACTTTATAACATTCTAAAGACATCATTTGCAGTAGATTTGCCCAATATAATATGTCATTTCCATTTCTTGACTGCTGCTTCCATCAGCATTAATTGGCAATGTAAAAGGAAATCCTTGACAACTTCTCTCTTTTCTCCATTTATGATGTTATTGGGTCCAGTTTTAAAGATCTTTGTTTTCTTTAAATTGAAGTGTAAACCATGTTGAAGGCTGTAGTCTTTGATCTTCATCAATAAGTGCTTCAAGTCCTCTTCATTTTTGACAAACAATGTTGTTTCCTCTCTATACTGCAGGATGTTAATGAGTCTTCCAATACTGATTCTGCATTATTCTTCAGTTTATTGGATTATTTGTTCAGCATACAGGTTGAATGAATATGGTGAAAGGATACAACCATGGCACATATCTTTTCTGATTTGAAACATCACAGTGTTTCCTTGTTCTGTTAAAACAACTGCCTCTCCTTCTATGTATGGGTTCTGCATGAATACAATTAAATGTTCTGGATTTCTCATTCTTTGCAATGCTATCCAGAATTTGTTATGATACACACTGTCAAATACCTTTTCATAATCAATTAAACACAAGTAAACATCTGTCTATTATTCTCTGCTTTCAGTCAAGATTCATTTTGTATCGGCATACTTTACTCCAAATCCTTTTCTTAATTCAGCTTAGATTTCTGGCAGTTCCACATCAATGTATGGAAATAGCTGTTTTTTAATTATTTCCAGCAAAATTTGGAATGCATGTAATAGTAATGCTATTGTATAATTTCCACATTCCCATGGATCACCTTTATTTGGCGTGATCACAAATATGGATCTCTTCTCATCAGTTCTTCAGGTAGCTGTTGATCATATTTTATGGCCTAGATAAGGGAGAACTTTTAGCATTACATCTATTTGTTGAAGCATTTCAATTGGTATTCCATCAATTACTGGAGTGCCTAAGGCATTTGACTGCTAACCAGAAGGCTCGTGGTACAAATCCACCAGCCACTCCTTGGAAGGCATATTGGGCAATCTACTTCTGTACTGCCATAGAGACACCGCCTCGGAAACCCAAGGAGGGGTCGCTATGAGTAGAATCAACTCAATGGCAATGAGTTTGGTTTGGTTGTTGTTTTTTAACCAATGACTTTAGTGTAGCTGGGACTTTTTCCTTCAATTCCATTGGTTCTTGATCATATGCTGCTTTCTGAAGTGGATGAATGTTTACCAATTCTTTTTTGTACACTGTATATATTCCTTCCATTCTTTTTTGTTTCTTCATGTGTGTCTTAGGCTGGGTTCTCTAGAGAAGTAAAGCCAGTGAAGTTGAGAGAGAGAGAGAGAAGGGAGAGAGAGACATCAAGCTGAAGGCTTCTTCTGAATCACATAGTTGCAGGGGCTAAAGTACCCACCAAGAGTGGCAGGCAATATGGTAGGCTGCAGGCCACTTGTTCAATCTGGATGATCATGAGCCAGGTGCAGGATCCAGATCAAACAAAAAGCTAGAGATCTTTGCCAGGATGCCCAAATATATTGGAAGCAAGCCACACCTCTGACCAAACTCTGTTTCAACTGATTAATTGCTAACAGATCTCATAATGGAAGTGATTGCTTTATATCAAATCTCATCATGGGGAATCACAACATCATAACTTCTAAACCACTAAGAATCATGGCCCAGCCAAGTTAACACAAAACCTTAACAATCATACTGTGTCATTTAATTTTAGCCCATACTCATTATGCATTACCATTGTGTCTATTCTTACTCTTAGCAACTCTGAAGTACAAAATAGAACTGTCCCATAGGTCTTTCAAGACAGTAAATCTTTATGGAAGCAGCTACCACGTCTTTTTCCAATGGAGTGATTGGTGGGTCTTAACTGATAACTTTTCAGTTGGCAAGTGATTGCTTAACTACTGAACTATTAGGACTATCATTTTGCCCTTAGAATCCTTAAATATTGCAACTCAAGGATTGAATTTTTCTCCTCCCTCCTTTTTGTTTGAAAAATGCCAAATGTGCTCTTCTCTTTTGGTTTTCTAACTCTAGGTCTTTGCACATTTCATTATAATACATTACTTTGTCTTCTTGAGCTGCCCTTTGAAATCTTCTGTTAAGTTCTTTTACATCATCATTTTTCTCCTTTCGCTTTAGCTACTCTACATTCAAGAGCATGTTTAAGTCTCTTCTGATGCTCATTTTGATCTTTTCTTTCTCACCTGTCTTTAAGGATATTTTGCTTTCTCCATACGTGATGTCATACTTCAACTTGTCTGGTCTTCGGTTATTAGTGTGTAGTGCATCAAACCTATTCTTTTTCTACATTTAGACGGGATATATTCAAGATAGCCTTTTGGCTCTTGTACTTTGTATTTGTTTTAGTCTTCTTCAGCTTCAACTTGAACTTGTATACGAGCAAGTGATATTCTGTTCCATAATCAGCCTCTTGCCTTATCCTGATTGATGATACTGAGTTTCTCCATTTTCTCTTTCCACAGATATAATCAGTTTGATTCCTGTGTATTCTATCTGTTAAGGTGCACATGTATGGTTATCATTTATATTGTTGAAAAAGGGTATTTCTGATGAATAAATTGTTGGTCTTGCAAAATTCTGTCATGTAATCTCTGACATTATTTCTATCACTAAAGCCATATTTTCCAACTACTGATCCTTCTTCTTTGTTTCCAACATTTGCATTCCATTCACCAGTATCTATCAATGTTCTGGATTGCATGTTTGATCAGTTTCAGAATGTAATCTTCAATTTCTTCATCTTTGGCATTTGTTGGTGTGTACATTTGAATAATTGTCCTATTCATTGGTCTTCCTTGTAAGTGTATGAATATTATCCTATCACTGACAGAATTTTGCTTCAGGATAGATTGTGAAATGTTCTTTTTCATAATGAGTGCAACACTCTTCCTCTTCAATTTGTCATTTCTGGCATAGTAGATTATATGATTGTCTGATTCACAATGGCCAATACCAGTCCATTTCAGCTCACTAATGCCTAGGATATCAATCTTCAAATCTTCTCTTTCACTTTTGACCACTTTCAATTTTGCTTGATTTATACTGTCTCCACTCCAAATTCTTATTACTAATGAATCATTGCAGCTTTTTTTTTTTTCCCCTCATTTTGAGTTGTGCAACATCAGCAAGTGGAGGTCCCAAAATTTCCCCCTTCTGTATCATTAAGGTCAACTCTACTTTGAGGAGGCAACTCTTTCCCAGTAATATTTTGAGTGTTTTCCAACCTGAGGGGTCACCTTCCCATACTAAATCAGACAATATTCCACTGCTACTGTTAAGGTTTTCACTGACCTTTTTTTTTTTTTTTTTTTCAGAAGTAGATTACCAAATCCTTCTTCCTAGTCTGACTTAGTCTGTAAGCTCTGCTGAAACCTATCTATCATGGTTGATGCTGCTTTTATTTGAAGTATTGGCAGCATAGATTTCAGCAACACAGCAACATGCATGCCACCATAGTACAACAAACTGAATTGGTATTATATTTAGCCTAAAAACATTCTTTCACATTGTGATAGTTAAGGTTGTGTGTCAACTTAGCTGGACCATGATTCTAAGTGGTTTAAGCAGTTGTGGTGCAGTCATTCCATGATGGATATCCTTTGACCAGCCAATCAGTTGAAAGGAAGTTTTCTCAGGGGTGTGGCCTGCTTTCTATATATATATAAATATATGATGTCCTGGGATAATTCTGGGGGTTTCTGTTGTATCTCGATCCTGCTTCTAGCTCATCATCGTCTGGTTACCAGTGGCTTGCCACATTGCCTGTCGACATTGGGATTGTTGCCTTTGGAGTCTGTGAACCAACACTCTGCCATTTTACCTGCCAATCTTGGATTTGTCATTGGTTGAAGTCAGCAGTCTGCCATATTGCCCACTAACCTTGGGTTCATCAGCTCTTGCAGCTGAGTGAGTCAGGAAAACTTTCAGCTTGATGTTTGACCCATGAACTTGGGATTTGCTGGCCTCTGCAACTGTGTGACCCATTTTCCCGAGATAAATTGTTTTCCCTCTCTCTCTCTCTAAGGTTCTCTGTTTTTTCTTCCTTAGAGAACTTAACCTAAGACACACATTTCTTTAGTTCATTTCTTCTGGAAATAAGATATCTTAATTTTCATTTGTTTGTAAAATTTTTTATTTAGCCTTTATTTTGGAAATACACTTTTACTGGATATAAAATTCTAGGTTGATGGATTTTTAAAAATATATAATTTCAGTATTTTAAAATGTTTATACATTGTCTTCTTTTTTAAATTTTTATTGTGATTTGGGTGAAAATTTACAGAGCAAATTCATTTTCCATATAGCAGTTCATACACATTTTGTCTCATGACATTGCAATTCCCTACAATGTAATAATGGCTTTCTTCCCACTTCCTCCCCATTGTTACCTCTTCCATGTTTCCTTCACTCTCATGCACTCACACCCCATGAGCTGTCTCCCTGTACATGCATTACCCTCTGTTCTCCCATGATTGATCACTCCAAGTAGTGTATCTACTGGATGTAAATGTTCACCCCAATGCCTATCTATTATTTGGCTGGAAGCCACAGACCTGAAGACTAGGGGCTATATTCTCAAGAGTCTTACCAGGCTCTATCAGACCAGCAGATCTGGTCTTTTATTATGATTTTGAGTTTTGTTCCACATTGTTCTTCCACTGACCAACCCCCCCCCCCTCAAGTGGTTGACTGGTAGCTGGGTACCATCTAGTTCTTCTGGTCTCATGGTCATATAGGCTGAGGATCACATGGTCTACCAGTTCCTTGGACTGTTTTCATGTGCTTTAGTTTTCTTCATTGTTCTTTGCTCTGGATGAGGAGAGACCCATCATTGCATCTAGATGGCCACTCTCAAGCTTTTAAGATCCTAGCTGCTACTTACCAAAGTAGTATGTGGAACAATGTTTTTGGGTATTATGTTTTGCCAATTGAGTTTGATGTTCCCTGTGACCATGGTCCCAAGCCCACAGGTCCAAATCTTTGCTCCCTCTAGGTAGCTAGCTATGACCGAGAAGTCACCACAGCCTTATTCCTTGTCAGTTCTACTATATACCTGGACATTCTTACAGCACATACAAATTATACATTGTCTTCCTGCTCACCTATTTTCAACAAGAGGTCTACTGTCATCCTTATCTTTGTTCTTTGTATGTAATGAGTCTTTTTCTCTGAACACCTTAAAGTTTATTATTTATCTTTGGTGTTCTGGTTACCTAGTGCTACTCTGACAGGAATATATCACAAATGGGAGGCTTGAACAAAGAGGTGTTTATCCTCTTACAGTTTGGAGGCTTTAAGTCTGAGTTCAAAGTGCCAGGCTCTAGGGGCTGGTGAAAGCCCCTCAACCTTGGGCTTCAGCTCTGCCTCCTGCTCCCAGCCCACGGAAGCTAGAGGTTTTCCTTCCCTCAGACAGCTGCTGGCTGCTGAGTCTGACAAACCCAAGGTCGACAAGTAAAATGGCACAGTCTAGATGTTACCAAACCACACAACAGGCCATTAATTCAAATCCATTGAAAGTCTCAAGGTCAGCAGAGCATGGCAGGGTGCTGAACAACAATACAGCTACATCCAGGATTCAAGACTGTCATAAGCTAGAGACTGTTCTCCAAAGCTTCTTGTTGTATACAGAAAGCAGACCATGTCCCTAAGGCAGCTACTCAGCTGCTCACAGTAGATTCCACCATGGAGTTGATTACCAGTCTCATCATGGGGAATACTACATCCAGCTGCTCAGCCACTCAACCAGGCCCAGCTAAGTTGACACACAAACTTAACTACCACACTTGGTTTTCAACAATATGTCTGAGTGTATATATGCATTTGTGTGTATATGTGTGTGTGTGTGATATCTTGATTGATGTTCTTTGAGTTTCTTGGATTTATTACTTTTGTCTTTGATGAATTTTGGAAAATTTTTTGCCATTATTTCCTCAACTATTTCCTGTGATACATTTTTTCAGCAAGGACACCAATTGCATGTATGTTAGACTGGTATGATCCAAAGCTCTTAGATACTATGTTTAATTTATTCACTCATTTTTCTTTTTGGATCTAAGTTTTGATAATTTCTATTGAGTAAGTTTGTTCATTGATTCTTCCTTCAGCTATGTACAGTCTTATGACAATATTATTAAAAGAATTCTTTGTTTTTGATATTGTGTCTGTATTTTTACAACTTATATTCAAGTTTGTTTATACTTTCTGTTTATTTGCTGAAATGCTTCATCTCTTTTGTGTGTTGTTTTCTGTTTTTTTCTTTTTTTTGCTAGATCTTTCAAAATATAAATCATTTAAAAAAAATTGCCATTCAGCCATTCAGTTGATTCCAATTAATAGTGACCCTCTAGGAAAGAGTAGAACTTCTCCATAGGATTTTCAAGGCTGTAATCTTTAGGGAAGGAGACTGCCACATCTTTCTCCTATGGAGTTGCTGGTAAGTTTGAATCACCAACTTTTCAGTTAGCAGTTAAGCATTTAACGACTGCACCACCAGAGTTCCTACATAAATCATGTTGTTGTTGTTATGTGCTGTTGAGTCGGACCCAACTCATAGTGACCTCTCCTGGGGTTTCCGAGGCAGCAACACTACGGAAGTAGATTCCCCCATCTTCCTTCCGAGGAGTGGCTGGTGGGTATCATAACTACTTAAAAATCCCATCTGATACTTTCAACATCTACATTTGTGGTTCTTTGTTGATTACTTTTTCTCTTATAATTCTTGTTTTCAATTTACTTTTAGTCTGTCTCACAATTTTTGAGTGTTATTTATCATTGTGTGTAGAACACTGTCTTGGTTCTCTAGTGCTGCTATAACAGAAAAACCACAAATGTATGAATTAACAAACAGGGATTTATTCTCTTACAGTATAGGAAGCTAAAAGTCCAAGTTCAAAGTGCCAGCTCTAGGGGCTGGATGAGGGCCCCTTAACCTTTAGCTTCAACTCTACCAGACCCACTGGAACTTGAGGCTTCTCTTATTCATGCAGCTTCTGGCTGCTGAGGCTGATGGACCCAAAGTTGGGAAATAGACTGGGAAAATCCCAAGATCAGCAGGAAACATGGCAAGTCGCCAGTTCAAGTCCAGAAACAACCTTAAGATTAGCAGAACACACGGCAGGCCACTGGTTATCCAAATGTGCTAAAAAGTTAGAGATCTTTCTCAAAGTCTCTCCTTATATATTGGATTCAGGCCATACCCCAAAGGCAACTACTTAGCTGCTCACAGCAGATTCCACTATGGAGGTGATTACAATTTTATCATGGGGAATAATTACATCCTGCTGCCCAGCTACTGAAAACCACAGCCCAGCCAAGTTACAGACAATCTTAACTACCATAAGCAATAAAGAAAAAAGTAAATAGTATTTTCCACCTCTTCTTCAAGTCATTAGATTCATATAACCTTGGTTATTTCACTTACAACAAAGATACCAAGGTAATGTAATAAAAGATACCAAGGTAATGTAATAGGTAACCTTAGTTTAGGAAAATGTTTCTTAAGGAACAAGGAAAAAAAATTAAAGAAAAAAAAAATAAATTGGGAGCTCTGGTGGCATACCTAAGGCATTGACTTCTAACCAGAAGGCTGGTGGTTCAATCCCACCAGCCACTCCTCAGATGGAAGATTGAGCAATCTACTTCCATAGTGAAACTTTCTTGAAAACCCAAGGAGAGGTCACTATGAGTCAGGACCGACTCGATGGCAGTGAGGTTTGAGGATATAAAAATTGGACTTCAGCAAATTAAGTTATACTTCAAAAGATATAGATAGGAAAATTAAAAGAAAATTTGCAGATTATAAGAAAACATATTTTTTAAAACCACATATTATGAAGGACTTGTATTCATAATATATAAAAACCCTTACGATCCAGTAATATGAGATAAACAACCCAATTTAAAAATTGACAAAAGATTTAGACACTTCACCAAAGAAAATATATGAATGGTAAGTAAGCACATGAACAGATGTTCAACATTATTAGTCATTATAGAAATATAAATTAAATCCACAACAACACACACTTACAAGTTTGGCTAAAATGAAAAAAAAATATTGTCAGTACCAATTGCTGTGAAGAACTTGGAGCAATTGGAACAGTCATGCACTGCTTGTGGGAAGGCAAAATAGTATGCGAACTCTGAAAATATTTGGGCAGTTTCTTACAAAATTAAACATACAGTTAGCATATGACCCACCAATTCTTATCCTCTGTGTTTTCTCAAGAGAAAGAAAAAATATGTCTACACAAAGACCTTCATATGAATGTTCATTTTTTATTCATAATAGCCCCAAACTGGAAACACTCCAAATATTTCTGAGTAGTGAGTGGATAAACTATTTGAGGTACATCAGGGTACTCATTAAAAAAATAAAAGAACTACTGGTACATGTGACAACAAGAATAAATTTCAGAAACATTAAACTAATGGAAAAGAGACAGACACAACATGCCACAGATTTCATGATTTATACTGTGTGATTGCATTTATATGACATCCTTGAAAAACACAATTGTAGGAATAGAAATAAAATCAATGGTTTATAGTAAGTTGGGTTGGGATAGGATTGATTGCAAAAGGGGCATGCAGGAGCTTTTTGGTACAACAGAAATATGCTAAGTGTTTAATTACATCCAGTTTCCTTTATCATTAGCATTTACATTCATATGGTATGTATGTTATAATTAATGAATTGATATTAATACATTACCATTAACTATCAATGAACTTGGTCTAATTGATATAAATAGAACATATATCTCAACAACAGTAGAATACACATTCTTGTTTAGTGCACATGACATTTACCAAAGATGTTATACTGGGCTATTTAAAAACAATACCTACCTTAACAAATTTAAAAGAATTGGGATCATACAAGGTATGTAGTCAGATGTAATTAAACTATCATTCAGTATCAGAATAAAAGAAAAATAATATCCAAATCTTTGAAAATTAAAAACACACTTGAAAATATTCTTTAGTTCAAAGAGGCAGTCACAGGAAAATTAGAAATTATTTTGTACTGAATAGAAATAAAAACACAACACATTAAAAAAAATCTGGGATGATGCTGAAACAATTCTTGGGGACATTTATAGACTATATGTCTATATTAGAAAATAAGGAATTTTATTAATCAATGACCTCAACTTTTACCTTAAGAAACTTGAAAAAGAAGATTAAACTAAAATAAGAATAAGGGGGATAAAAAATAAAGATAAATGCAGAAACTAAAACATTTAAACATTTAAACAGAAAAAGAACAAAAAAATAAATGTGATGTAACCAAAAGTGCTGTTGCTGTTGTTAGGTGCTATGGAGTCACTATGACTCATAGTGACTCTATGTATAATAGAACGAAACATGGACTAGTCCTGTGTCATCCTCATAATCATTGTTATTCTTGAACCCATCATTATAGCCACTGCATCAGTCTGTCTCATTGAGGGTTTCCCTTTTTTCACTGACTCTCTACCTTGTTGTTGTTGTTGTTACGTGCCCTCGAGTCAGACCCGACTCATAGCTACCCATCCTTGGGTTTCCGAGGTGATATCACTACGGAAGTAGATTGCCCCATCTTCCTTCCGAGGAGTGGCTGGTGGGTTTGAACAGCCAGCCTTCTGGTTAGCAGTCAAGTGCCTTAGGCACTATGCTACCAGAGCTCTGCTACCTTACCAAGTGAGATATCCTTCTCCAGGGACTGGTCCCTTTTGACAACATGACCAAAGTACAAGAAATTAAGTCTGACCATTCTCACTTCTAAAGAGCATTCTGGCTGTATTTATCTCAAGACACATTGTTTTTCTGGCTGTCCTTGATATGTATATTCTATATTCTCCATGAACACTACAATTCAAATGCATCAATTATTCTGCAATCTTCCTTATTCACAGGCGTATGAGGTGATTGCAAATACCATGACTTGGGTCGGGTGCATCTTAGGTGCATGTTGAAGATCAACATGACATCTTTGCTCACTAACACTTCAAAGTAATCTTTTGCAGCAGATTAGTTGAGTGCAAGGCAGTCTTGACTGTTGCTTCCGTGGGCATTGATTTTTGACCCAAGTAAAATGAAATCCTTGTCACTTTCAATCTTTTCTCCATTTACCATGATGTTATTGTTTAGTCCAGTTATGAGTATTTTTGTTTTCTTTACATTGAGGTGTAATCCACACAGTCTTTGATCTTCATCAGTAAGTCTTCGAGTCTTCTTCACTTGGAGCAAGCAAGGTTGTGTCATCCGCATAACACAGGCTCTTTATTAAGTCTTCCTCCAATCCTGATGCTGCATTTTTCTTCATATAGTATGGCTCCTTGGGTTACTTGCTCAGTACAGAGATTGAATAAGTATGATGAAAGTGTACAAACCTGACAGACAACTTTCCTGATTTTAAATCATGCAGTGTACCCTTGCTGTTTTGACTGACTGCCTCTTGGTCTATGTACAGTTTCCTCATGAGAATGGGAAAGTGTGGTAAAATTCCCATTCTTCACAATGTTATCAATAATTTATGATCTACACTACCCTTTGCATAGTAAATAAAACACAGGTAAACATCTTTCTGATATTCTTTGCTTTCATCTAAGATCCATCTGTCATCAACAATGATATCTCTTGTTCCACATCCTCTTCTGAATCCAGCTTGACATTCTGGAAGTTCCTTGTTGATGTACTGCTGCAATCATTTTTGAATTATCTTCAGCAAAACTTTACTTTCAGGAGACATTAATTATATTGTTGGATAATTTCCACATTCTGTTTGATTACTTTTCTTTGGAACCAGCACAAATATGGATCACTTCCAGTCGGTTGGCCAGGTAGCTGTCTTTTAAATTCCTTGGCATGAACAAGTAAAAGCTTCCAGCACTGCATCTGTTTGTTGAAATATCTCAATGGATATTCTGTCAATTCATGGAGTCTTGTTTTTCACCAATTTCTTCAGTGCAGGTTGGACTTCTTTTTTCAATGCCATCGATTCTTGATCATATGCTACCTCCTCAAATGGCTGAACGTTGACCAATTCTTTTTGGTATGGTGACTGCATTCCTTCTCTCTTCTTTTGATGATTACTGGATTGTTCAATATTTTGCTCATAAAATCCTTGAATATTGCAAGTAGAGGCTTGAATTATCTCTTCAGTTCTTTCAGCTTGCAGATTGCCAAGTATATTCTTCTCTTTTGATTTTCTAGCTCTAGGTCTTTGCACATTTCATTATAATAATTTACTTTTCCTTCTCCAGCTGCTGTTTGAAATCTGTTCAGCTCTTTCATTGAATCATTTCTTCCATCTACTTTGTTGTTGTTATGTGCTGTCGAGTTGGACCCAACTCACAGTGACTCCTCCTTGGGTTTCAGAGGCAGTAACACTAAGGAAGTGGTTTGCCCAACCTTCCTTCCAAGGAGTGGCTGGTGGGTTTGAACCACCAGCCTTCTGGTTAGCAGTCAA
>NW_006921664.1:2474969-2503011 GCF_000298275.1 Orycteropus afer afer | reverse complement strand
GTTGTGTTGTTATGTGCCGTCCAGTCAGACCAGACTCATAGTTACCCCCTCCTTGGGTTGCTGAGGCAGTATCATTGCGGGAGTAGATTGTCCAACCTTCCTTCCGAGGAGTGGCTGGTGGGTTTGAACCGCCAGCCTTCTGGTTAGCAGTCAAGTGCCTTAGACACTATGCTACCAGAGCTCCTCGCTAATCAAGAGCAAATTTCAGTCTTTTCATACCTCCACTATGGACTTTTCTTTCTTTCTGAGCTTTTTTTTCTTCCCATATGATATCCTTGATGTCTTTCCACAACTCGTCTAGTCTTTGGTCTTTGCTATTCAATGCATCAAATCTATTCTTCAGATGGTCTGTAAATACAGGTGAGATATAATCAAAGTCATATTTTAGCTCTTGTAGATTTGTTTCAATTTTCTTCAGTTTCAACCGAAATTTGCATATGGACAATTAGTGGTCTTCTCCATAGTCAGCCCTTGGCCTTGTTCTGATTGTTGGTATTGAACTTCTCCATTGTCTCTTTACACAAATGTAGTTGATTCGATTCCTGTGTATTCATTCTGGCTTGCTCCATGTGTACTGTTACCATTTATGTTGTTGAAAAACAATGCTTGCATAAATAAGTTGCCAGTCTTGCAAAATTCTATTATGCAATCTCCAGTGACATTTCTATTATCATGTCCATATTTTCCAATTATAGATGCTTCCTCTTTGTTTCCAACTTTTGCTTTCCATGCCCCAGTAATTACCAATGTGTCTTGATGGCATGCTTGGTCAATTTCAGGCTGCTTAGGATATTGATCTTTATGCATTCCATTTCATTTTTACCATTTCCAATTTTCCTAGATTCATACTTCCTACATTCCACATGCCAATTATTAATGCATTTTTTCAGCTACTTCTCCTCATTTTGAGTCATGTCACATCAGAAAATGAAGGTTCCTGGACTTTTATTTATTCCATCTCATTAAGGTTAACTCTATTTGAGGAGAGTGTATTTTGAATGCTAATCCTATTTTGAGTCCTTTCAACCTGAGGACCTCATCTTCCAGTACTATTTTACTGCTATTAATAAGGTATTACAACACTACATCAGGAGTTCTGGTAGCATAGTGCCTAAGGCACTTGACTGCTAACCAGAAGGCTGGTGGTTCAAACCCACCAGCCACTCCTCAGAAGGAAGATGAGGCAATCTACTTTCTGACTCAACAGCATATAACAACAACAACAACATCACTACATCAGACTGCTTCACTACTATTCATAAGGTTTTATTTTATTTTATTTTATTTTGATGTGGGTGGAAGTTTACTGAGCAAGTTCATCTTCCATACAGAAGTTCACATACACTTTGTTTCTTGACATTGACTGTGATCTCCCACAATGCAACAGCTCTCCTCCCACTTCGTCTAATAGCCACCTCTTCCCTGTGTCCTTCCCTCACATGAACTCCTGCCCCCAAGTTGTCTCCCTATGCATACACAGCCCTTCTATTCTTCCATGATTAATCTCTCCCAGGAATGTATTTACCTAATGTAAATGTTCATCTCATATGCTTGTCTTTTGTTGTCCGGAATCCACAGGAGTGGGTTCAGCTCTAGAATTGCAGGACAGCTAGGGGCTATAGTCTCAGGTTTTCCACCAGGCTCTATCAGACCAGCAAACCTGGTACCCCCCCCCCTTTTTTTTAATGATTTTGAGTTTTGTGCTGCATTGTTCTCCCACTCTATTGAGGATCTCCTAGATAGATCCTCCTCCGAGTGGTTGACAGTGGTATTCAGGTACCATCTAGTTCTTCTGGTCTTATACTTGTATAGGCTGAGGATTGCATGTTATCCAGTTCCAGGAACTAATTGTTTCTGTGTATCTTTGGTTTTCTTCATTCCTCTTTGTTCTGGATGAGGAGGGACCTATCGTTGCATCTAAATGGTTGCTTGCAAGCTTTTAAGATCCCAGTTGCTACAGGCCAAAGTAGAATGGGGAACAATGTTTTTGTGTAGTATGATATGCCAATTGCACAATTGTGCTTGATGTTCCCTGCAACCATCGTCCCAAACCCAAAGGTCCAACACTTGCTCCCTCAGAGTAGCTGGCTTTGCCCAAGAAGTGACTACAACCTTATCCCTTGTCAGCTCTACTATGTACCTAGAAATTCTTACACAATATGCAAATACACTTGTAGAAATATTGTCTGCCAACCCTATACATAGTCATGAGCACCCCCCACCCATATAGACATACCTAATCATTCAGCCTGTCCACCCATAGATCAATGTTTGCCATCACTAACAACAGTGTTGAATGTGCTAAAGGGTTCATCTTTGTTGTCTGTACCTCCCATACACCTCTCTCTGTCTTCCTCTTCTTCAATACCACTGTGCTGATCACTCACATTTGGTACATTGCCTTTCCATTCACACCAGATCAATACTTGTCTCTGCCTATCTAGCAGTGTTCACTTCCCTCCATTCCAACCCTGGTAACCAATGAAGAAACTTTCCTTCCATATATAAACCTTTCCTTGACTTTTCACCATAGCAGACTAATACAATATTTGTCCTTCTGTGATTGACTTATTTCACTCAGCATCATGTCCTCCAAGTTCATCCACATTATGCAGAGTTTTGTAGATTCTAAGTTATTTTTTAGGGTTGCATAGTATTCCATTGTGTGTATGTACCATAGTTTACTTATCCTTTCTTCTGTTGATGAGCACTTAGGTTGTTTCCATCTTTTTGCTATTGTAAATAGTGCTGTGATGAACATGGGTGTGCATTTATCTGTTCTTGTCCTGGCTCTCACTTCTTTAGGATATTTATATCTAGTAATGGAATTTCTGGGTCAAATGGTATTATGAATTCTAACTCTTTAAGGAATTACTATACTGCTTTCCACAGTGATTTTATCATTTGACAGTCCCACCAGCAGTGTATGAGTGTCCCAAATTCCACATCCTTGCCAGCATTTGTTATTTTCTGTCTTGTTGAACTTTGCTACTAGTGCTGGGGCAAGATGGTATCACATTATTGATTTGCATCTCTGGTAGCATAGTGCCAGTACCAGGAAGTTTTGACTACTGTGGCTGCATAGTAAGTTTTGAGATCTGGGAGTGTGAGACCTCCTACGTTGTTCTTCTTCAATAGTGCTTTGTTTATCTGAGGTCTCTTTCCTTTCCATATAAAGTTAGTGATTGGTTTTCCCATCTCCTTAAGGAATGTCGATGGGATCTGGATTGAGATTGCATAGAATGTATAGATTGCTTTGGGTAGAATTGACATTTTCACAATGTTCAATCTTCCTATCTACGAGCATGAGATGTTCTTCCATTTATGTAGATCTCTTATGGTTTCTTGGAGTAGTGCTTTGTAGTTTTCTTTGTCTAAGTCTTTTGTGTCCCTGGTAATATTTATTCCCAAGTATTTTATTTTTTTGGTAGCTATTGTAAATGGTATTGATTTCCTTATTTCCTTTTCAGCAATCTCTTTGCTGGTGTAGAGGAGTCCAACTGATCCTTGGATGTTGATCTTGTTCTGGCCACTATGCTAAATCTCTCATTTAGTTCCAGTAATTTTTTTCACTGAGTCTCTTGGGTTTTCTATGTATAGGATGATATCAGCAAATCAGGATAGTTTGACTTCTACCTTACCGATTTGGATGCCTTTTATTTTCCTTTCATGCCTTATTTCCCTGGCTAGAACATCCAATACAATGTTGAACACAAGTGGCAAAAGAGGGCATCTTTGTCTGGTTCCTATTCACAAGAGGAATAGTTTCATTGTCTCTCCATTGAAAATAATGTTGGCTGTTGGTATTGTATAGATGCTCTTTATTATGTTGAAGAATGTCCCTTCTATTACTATTTTGCTGAGAGTTTTTGATCAAGAATGGGTGTGGGATTTTTATCAAATACCTTTTCTGAATCAATTGATATGACCATGTGGTTCTTTTCTTTTGCTTTATGCAATGGATGATGTTGATTGTTTTTCTAATATTGAACCACTCTTATATACCTAATATGAATCCCACTTAGTCATAGTGTATTGTTTTTTTTTTGTTGTTGTTGTTGTTGGAGTGTATTGGCTAGGATTTTGTTGAAGATTTTTGCATCTATATTCATGAAGGATATTGGTCTGTAGTTTTCCTTTTTAGTGATGTTTTTGCCTGGTTTTGGCATCAAGGTTATGCTTCATAAAACGAATTTGGGAGGATTCCATGCTTTTCTGTGTTCCGGTATAGTCTGAATAGGATTGTTGTCAGTTCTTCTCTCAACATTAGCTGGAATTCCCCAGTGATACTGTCTGGGCCAGGACTTTTATTTGTTGGGAATTTTTTAATGACTTGTTCAATTTCTTCCTTAGTTATGGGTCTGTTCAACTTTTCCACCTCATTCTGTGTTAGTTTAGGTAAGTAATGTGTTTCTAGAAATCTATCCATTTCTTCTAGATTTTCAAATTTGTTGGAGCACAGTTCTTCATAGTATCTTGATTTTACCCTTTTTATTTCAGTTGGTTCTGTTGTAAGGTCATAGAATTTGTTTCTTATTCATGTTATTTGTATATCCTTCCTCTTTTCCTTTGTTAAATTTGCCAGTGGTTTGTCAATTTTATTAAGCTTTTCAAAAAAACCACCTTCTAGTCTTGCTGATTCTTTCTATTGTCTTTTTCTTTTCTGTTTCATTGTTTTCTGCTTAAATCTTTATTAATACTTTTCTTCTGGTGACTGTAGGCTTTTTCCTGCTGCTCGTTTTCTAATTGTTGGAGATGTTGGTTTAAGGTGTTGATTTTGGCTTTTTCTTCTTTCTTGACATGTCCATTTATTCATTTGAATTTGCTGTGTCTCCAAAATTTTGGTATGTTCTGTTTTCAGTCTTGTTTGATTCAAGGACTTTATTATTATTATTATTATTACATGTTTAATTTCTTCTCTTATGCAGTCTTTCTTAAGGAGCATATTATTCAGTTTCTATGTATTTTTCTGTTTATCTTCCTATTGTTGATTTTGTAATTTATAGCATTTTGATCTGAAAAGATGCTTTGAAGTATTTCAATATTTTTAAGTTTATTAAGGCTTGATTTATGTCCTAACATATGGTCTATCATGGAGAATGTTCTGTGTGCACCAGAAAAGGATGTATATTTTGCTGTTGTTGGGTGAAGTGCTCTGTAGATGTCTATAAGGTCAAGTCGGTGGATTGTATTGTTTAGTTCTTCTGTGTCTTCCTTGAGTTTCTTTCCACTTTCTATTTTTCATTGAAAGTGGTGTACTAAATTCTCCTAGTATGACTGTAGAATCATCTATATGTCTTTTCAATTCTGTTAAAGTCTGATTTATGTTTTTCGGGGCTCTTTTATTGGGTCTGTAGATAATTATTATGGTTATATCTTCTTGTTCAGTTGATCTTTTTGTCATTATACAATGCCCTTCCTTGTCTCTTATGGTGGTTTTTGTTTTAAAGTCAATTTGATCAGAAATTAATATTACTACTCTTGCTCCTTTTTAGTTTCCATTTGCTTGGCATATCTTTTTCCAACCTTTGATTTTGAGTCTATTTTTGTCTTTATCTCTAAGGTGTGTCTCTTAAGACAGCATATTGACTGGTCAAGTTTTCTTATCCAGTCTGCAACTCTCCATCTCTTGACAGGTGCATTTAATCCATTGACATTCAGTGTAATTATCAATAAGTATGAATTTGTTGTTGTCATTTTGTTATTATGTGTATTTTCATGGTGTTCCTGGTCTTTGTTCCATATAATTTTCTGAGCTGAGCTCATTTTGTTTATGAATCATGTCATCATTTCCTTTGTTGTTGTTTTAGTATTTGCTAAATATTTGTGCTTGTTTTCTATTTTATTGCGATGTGAAGGTTTATCATTTTTCTTTGAGGTTACCCTGTGATTTTTAATTTTCTTCATGAGTTTAGAACAGACCCTTCTACCTTGCAACTCTCTTGATTTCCTCACTCTTTAGAACTTCTATAACTACACTATTTTTTCCCTCTTTTTGGTATGTAGTTGTCCTCATCTGCCAATTGATGTCTCTGGTTCCCTATTTACAATCTTGTAAGCTTATTTTACTTTGGATACTTCCATAACTGTGTTGGTTTCTGGGTTATATCATCATGTGTATTAATGGTCAGTTGTTCTTTGCTATTATTCATTCTCTGTTCATAGCACCCCCTTTAGTATCTCTTGTAAAGTTGGTCTGGTTTTAACAAATTCCCTTAATTTATGCTTACCTGGGAATCTCCTAATTTCACCATCATATTTGAGGGACAGTTTTGCCAGGTGTATAATTCTTGGTTGGAAATTTTTCTCTTTCAGGGTTTCATATATATACCATCCCATTGCCTTCTTGCTTGCATGGTTTCTGCTGAGAAATGAGAGCTTAGTCTTACTGATTGCCCTTTGTAGGTAACTTTGTTTCTCCTGTGCTGCTTTCAGGATTCTTACATTGTCTTTGGTTTTGATGAGTTTGATTATGATATGTCTTGGTGATTTTCTTTTGGGGTCTATCCTGTTTGGGGTTTGTTGGACTTCCTGAATGGATATATTCTCATCTTTCATCATATCAGGGAAGTTCTCTTCCAACAAATCTTGCACAATATTTTTCAGTGTTTTTTTTTTTTTTTTTCTGTTCCTGTTCTGGAAATCTGATTGCAGGTAAATTGTTCCTTGTTCCTTTTGGTGGTATCCCACATGAACCTTAGGCTTCATTTTGTTTTGATTTTTTTTTTTTTTTCCTGAGTGATCGCTTTCTAGAGAAGTATTCAGGTATTTGTCTTCAATTTCATTAATTCTGTCTTCCATTGATTCAATTCTACTCCTTTGTTCTTTCTATGTGTTATCTATTTCTGAAAATTTAATATTAATCTTCTGGATTTCTATCTGTAGTTTTTATATAATTTCTAATTTTTCATTTATTTTGTCATTTTGTTCTTCTATTTCCTTCAAAATTGTTCTAGGGTTTTGTCTGTGTTTTCCTTATTTTTGTCAATGTTTTCCTTGATCTGTCTCTCAAGCCACTGAAGTTACCTAAATATATTTCTTTTGTATTCCTTATCAGGGAGCTCCAATGCTGTTTCTTCTTCATGGATGTGTTCTGGGTCTGTATCCTACTCCTTTGTTTCTACCACTTTATTTTCTTTTTTTTGTGTGGACTGTGATGATCTGTTGTCTCTGAGACATTGGGAATCTAACGTATTTATATTTAATTGGTGATTGCATGTTGGAGTGATTTTCCCAAGATTTTTCTTTTCTTTGTTTGTTTCTTTTTATTTTTTCAATGTATCTGAGTAATTAGGGTATGGTGCTCTTTTGTTCACCAGTTGGCAGTATTTATGCACCCACCACCTGCTTCCTGGTGGGTTTGAAAGAGAATGAGTGTGGCTGCAGAGGTCTTTGTTAACAGTTTGTGAAGAGAAGTTAAGGGTGAGTAAGGAGCTCTGGAGCATAGTGCCTAAGGCATTTGACTGCTAACCAGAAGGATCATGGTTCAAACCCACCAGCCACTCCTCAGATGGGGCAATCTACTTCTGTAGTGATACTGCCTCAGAAATCCAAGGAGGGATTGCTATGAGTTGGATCTGACTCGATGACATATAACAACAACAACAACAACAACAACAAGGTTCTTATTGGTGGTCATGTATCATTGGCCCATTGGTGCAGATGGAAGTGATGGCTCTCATTCAGTAAGAGGAGCTGCAGGAGGTACAAGTGTGGTTGGTTCATATGGGCACATTTGCTGTCTCCCACTCAATCAGACAAAAACAACATTTGAAAAAGCATCAAAAAACTAAAAACAAGAGGACAGGAAAAAAAAAAAAACACACACACACACTGAATAAACACACAGGAACTATCACCAAAAAGAGAATAATGAAAGAGAAAAAAAAAAAAGATGAGAGGCAATAAATGAGGGAAAATGTTTAAAGAAATACTTTAAAGAGTAAAAGCAAATATGAATAGAAAAAGGTGTAAAACCCCTGCAATATTTAGGGAGGGGGGCATAAGAGAAAAGAGGTAGACTAGAAGAATAGTGATGAAAAAAATGGGAAAAATGAAAAAAGAAAAATAAGGAATGGGGAGAACCAGAACGAATTAAAAATGGGAACCAAGAATAAGAAAGAGAGAGAAAGCTGAAAACTAGAACCTGGGAAGGGACAAAGAAAGAATAATAATAAAAGGATGAAAAAAGAAAAAAAATACATAGTAATAATAATTTTAAAACAGACAAAAACAAACTGAAAAAAATAAAAATCAGAGCAGAGCTGGGTAGGGCACCCAGTCTCCATCAGAGCACACAGACTGGGATGGAAGATGGAATTCCTGCTTGAGCAGATGGTGGGTGGGAGTGAGGGATGGCTGCACCTCCATTCACCAAGTGTGGGATATAAGAGTAACAAGGGGAATGTTGCACCTTTCTAGTCCTCAAGGTCCAGAATGTCCTTGTGGTCCTGGAAAAAAAGCAAACCAATTCACTGCTGTCAAGTTGGATCCGACTCATAGTGACCCTTCTTTGGGTTTCTGAGGCAGTATCACTAAGGCAGTAGATTGGCCCACCTTTCTTCTGAGGTGTGGCTGATGGGTTTGAATCGCCAGCCTTCTGGTTAGCAGTCAAATGCCTTAGGCACTATGCCATCAGAGCTCCTTGTGGTTCTGGCAAGTGGAACCTATTATAAGGTCCTTGGAATCTGAGAGAATGCTGTTGCTTTAAATATCCAAAATGGTCCAACTGCTTGTAAACATTCAAAATGGCTGTGCCCTCCAGACACCCAAAATCCACAGCTCATTCCATCCCCCTCTTCCCTGCTTCACATTTTATTCACCAGCCACCAGTGCAGTCCTCTATGACATTCCTGGCTAGTACGGCTGATTTTTAGGTTAATTTTTAAGTTCTAACACCACTTGGCAATATCCAAACTGTGCCATCAGGATCACTAACAGAGCTCAGTTTGGTATGTGTCCTTTTTCTCTATTTACATGCAGGTTCTTCTAGCAGTTGGAGTTTAGTCCACTTCTGTATTCTACCTTTCAAAGCTCAGGGCCCCAGTATTATATTCTGTATCTGTGTTAATTGGTTCCTGTTTTCTTTGTTGAAGATAGTCTGTGTAGTTTGTCTGACTATTCTTCCATCTTACTGGAACTCCTACTATCCATAAGGTTTTCAGTGGTTGATTTTTTCAAAAGTGGACCATCACATCCTTCTTCCTAATATGTCTTAGTCTAGAAGCTCTGCTGACACCTTACTACATGTGACCCCGCTGGTATTTGAAATACTGATAGCATAGCTTCCAGTATTATATGACCATACAAGCCACCACAGGATGATGACAAACTGACAGAAGAGCAATGGAAACAAAATAGGCGCTTTGAAATAATCAATATAATTGATTAACTTGCAGCAAAATTTCTAGTATCAAGAAAAAGAAGGTAGATCACTACAGTTCCTACAAACTTTAAGAGTTATAAAGTAATATGACAAACATTTCCATAAATTTATGCCCATAAATTAATGATATGGACCATTTCTATGTATATAAAATCTGTCAACCTCCCTCAAAAAGAAACAAGCTATCTAAAGCAAATATATCAATGAAAGAAATTGAATTTTTCATTAAAGACTTTTCAATAAAGAAAAGTCTAAGTCCAGTGACTTAATTAGTAAATTCTACCAAAATTTAAGGAAAAAATAGTGAAAATGTTGCACAATCTCTTCCAGAAAACAAAAGAGGAGAAAACACTTTCCTACTTATTTTATGAAGACTACATTGCCCTGGGAGGAATGCTGGGATCATGCTTGGCTGCTAACCTAAAGGTTAGTGGTTCAAATTCAGCAGCTGCTCCATGAGAGACAGATGTAACAGTCTGCTTCCATAAAGATTATAACCTTGGAAACAGTATGGGGAAATTTTACCCTGTCTGATAAGGTAGCTATGAGTTGGAATCAATTCAATGGCAATGGGGCTTTTATTTATTTACTTTTACATTACCTGACACAAATATATAAGACTAGAGACCAATATCCTTCATATATATACATGGAAAAGTCCTCAGCAAAATATTAACAAATCAAATTCAGCAGTATATGAGGTTATTATATCTTGAGAAAGGGAATTTATCACAGAATGCAAAGCTTGTTTAACTTCAAAAATCAGTTAATGAAATTTAGCAAATCAGTGAAATAAAGAAAAATCATAATTCCTATAGATGCAGAAACATAATTTGACAAGATTCAATACTGGTTCATGATAAAAACTCTCAGCTAAGTAAGAATGCAAGTAAGCTTCCTTAATCTAATAAAGGGCAACAACAAATACTGAATTATTTTCCTCAGATTGACAATAAGTTATCAATGTCCATTCTCAATACTCTTATTCAAAATCATACTGCGGATCCTAGTCAAGGCCATAAGACAACAAAATAAAATGAAAGCATATAGATTAGAATTGAGGAATTAAAAGTCTCTAGTCTCAGATAACATGATTATTCACACAGAAAATCTGAAGGACTCTGCCAAAACTCTTAGAACTAACAAGTGAGTTTAGCAAAGTTGTAGGATATAAGGTAAATATGCAAAAGTCAGTTGCATTTATATATATTTGTGTATCTCTTGCTGTATAACAAATTCATCCCCCAAAAATAGTGACCAAAAATAACAGACTATTTCAAAGTTTCTAAAGGTCAAAAGGATCTCTAGTGGTGTAGTGACTAAGGCATTTGACTGCTAACTAGAAGGCTAGTGGTTCAAACTCACCAGCCACTCCTCGGAAGGAAGAGTGGGCAATCTACTTCTATAGAGATACCACTTTGGAAAACCAAGGAGGGGTCACTGTGAGTCAAATTGACTCCACAGCAGTGAGGTGTTTTTTTTTTTTTTGATTCATTACAAATGAGTTACTAAGTCCAGCTCACACTCAAGGAGAAGGAAATTGGTTCTGGACCTTGAAGTTATGAGTATCAGAGTTTGTGTAGATATTTTATAACAACTTAAAATGAACAATTAGGAAAATTTTAAAAACTACTCACTGCCGTTGAGTCAGATCTAATTCATAGCATCCCTTCCTTGAGTTTTCCAGGCAGTATCACTAAGGAAGTAGATTGCCCAATCTTCCTTCCAAGGAATGGCTGGTGGGTTTGAATCACCAGCCTTCTGGTTAGCAGTCAAATGCCTTAGGTGCTATGCCACCAGAGCCCGTAATTTTTAAAAAGCACCACATAAAATAGCAATAATAATTGAAATAATTAGTTATAAATATAAGAAAATATTTGCAGCATTAGTATGCTGAATACTACAAAATACCAATGAAAGAACTCAAAGAAAACCTTAGTAAATGGGGAGATAAGCCATACTTATATATTGGAAGAAGTAGCATTGTTTAGCTGTCAATTCTCAAATTGATCTGTATGTTCAACAAAAAATTAGGAGGAATTTTTTATTCTCAGGTATTGACAACTTGATTGTAAAATTAATTTAGAAAGGTAAAGGAATCAGAATAAATAATTATGAAAAAGAAGAACAAATTTGAGGATTCATTTTATCCAATATCAAGTATTACCATAAAACTGTAACAATCAAGACAATATGAAATTGGCAAAAGAATACACAGATAGAACAATGCAACAAAATCAACTGACTATTGACAAAGGTGGAAAGGAAATTCAATGGAAAAATCATATTTTTTTACAAAAAAATTATGCTGGAACAACTGGAAATCCATATACAAAACAATGAACTTCAAGCTTTCTTTCACTATATATTAAAAATGAACTCAAAATGATCATAGACATAAATGTAAAACCTAAAATAGTTGAATGTATAAAAAAGCACTGCATTGTATACTTAAGTACAACAAAAAAACAAATAAATAAAATAATGAGCCATTCCTATACACAATAGCATGGATGAATTGCAAATGAATTATATGAAGTGAAAAAAAGTCAGACTTAAAAAGTTACATACAGTATGTTTCTATATATATGGCATTTTGGAAAAGGCAAAATTATAGGAACAGGGAACATACAAGGATTATCACAAGTTGCTTGTGGGGTGAGATTGATTTTAAAGGGGCAGCATGGGAGTTTTGGGGATGATGGAACTGTTCTGTGTCGACTTTAATGATGATTACATGGTTATGCCTTTGTCTAAAGTTATACAACTGCATAACAACAAGAGTGAATTTTACTGTATAAAAATTTTAAAAAGGACATAATAAATACAACCAAAGATATATATACATTTTTTAAAATAAGAGAAGTACACAGGAGGAAATTCATTCTGCCTTTTGATGCAGTCATGCATCAAACACCTTCAGTTACCATCACCGGTTTATAATGTGGGGTCAATACAATGAGGGAAAGATGGAAAGTCTCTGGCTCAATGAAAACTTTGAGTAGATGCTGCACAGATTGTGGAACTGGCCTGTATCTAATCTTTTGTACTGTAAGATAATAAAGAAATTTACTTAAGCCAAGGTGGGGAGGATCTGTTGTTAAGATGCCCCTGTTGAGGAGTGTTCTAAAGAATGTTCCAGGGAATGGTTTAGGGAAAATTTCACTTTATCAAGCTACATTTGGTGTGAATAAGGGAGAGGGGGCAAAAGGCAGAGGAAGCACCAGAAATGAAAGCAAGAGGCCATAAAACTTTTTGGTGCAGGTGGAGGATCTACAAGCAGTATGATGTCTGTTGGAAGATAATGTTTGTGACATTATTTAGCCATAAGTTGGCTGGTTATAGACACATGGAGTATAGAAAGTCTAAGAAGCTTTGATGTTCTGCTATAGGACTGATGGAAGACTGAGGTATGAAAATTATGTTTAACATGCTTATCCTAGTTATGGTCCTCTTATAACTACATTTCTCCATTATTGAGATAAAGAGTCCACAGGACCAAGATTACCCACTTTCTAGACTATGCTTTGAAAGTCCAGGACTGGGGTTAGGTAGATGACTAACTCCAAAACCTGGGTAGGTTCATCACAAGCACTTCCCCTCAAGAGTAGGTCATACCAATGGTGGACGTACCCTTAGGTCCAGGGAATGACAAGTGTTAGCTTTTTGCTAGGGCCTGGCACAAAGCTTGGAACTGAAAGCAGTGTCATTTTCATTGATGTGTGCCAAGCCCATTCGTGAGAATTGGGCCACGTGGATAAGAGAAGCGAGAGCCACAGCCCAGGATCTGGTTTGCCCTGTGCTGCCAAATTCTGTGCCATCTTAGCATCCTGAGGAGTCCTAGAACTGTGAGTCCCTGGTGTTCAGAAAATTATGGAAGTGTATCTGTCGAGATAGGAGAATAGACAGTATTTTATTCAACAGTTAGTTAACTTGATTTACAACTGAAAAATCTTTAGACATATGTTATGGGGACTTTCATTTGTACTCTTTCCCTAGAACTGATCACATGTGGTCTTACAATCCTGTATAAGTCTCAAGGTACATTAAGTACTGTCAGTTCTAATAATTATTCTCAGTAGTCATCAGGTTTTATGGAACTTGTTTCCACTGTGAGGCTGTCTCATAAAATTGGATCCTATTTAATATAGACACTGGTTCCCTGGATCTAACTTGCTCTATTCATCTTTATCAGCAAAGGCTGGATTTAAGGTATATTTTAAAATATCTTCTTTCCTCCTTTGTTCTAAAATAGTACATATTATTTTAGTCAATTTTGAATTTCAGAAATATAGATAGAAATAAATTAAAATCACACATAAATTCATAATCTAGAGAGATTATGAATATCCACAGCTTGGAGTATTTTCTTCTTGGAAATGTACATAGACATATATAGCATAAACCTATTGGCTTCTTCATTCTCAATGAAAATGTATATATATATCAAATCTGCTATGTAATCAGAATCATTTTAGATGGATTTTGCATAAAATATCATTATTTGTTCAAAATAAGTATTTTCTTATGATATTATTTGTATTTAAAAACAACCTTTTCACAATAGAAAGTTAAAAAGTAATAAAAAGAACCTTTTAAAATACTGCTTAACATGTTGTTTTTGTTATGTGCCATTGAGTCAGACACGACTCATAGCGACCCCTCCTTGGGTTTCCGAAGTGGTATCACTATGGAAGTAGATTGCCCAACCTTCCTTCCGAGGTGTGGCTGGTGGGTTTAAATTGATGGTCTTCTGCTTAGCAGTTAAGCGCCTTAGGCACTGTGCTACCACATTAGCATTATATTAATAAATAATGATGGTCATCAGTATGGAAGGTTGGATATTTAGGTTATTTCTAATTATCCAATGCTATAATAAAGATTCCAGTACATACATTTTTACCAAATTTTTAATGTTGTTTTTGTATTGTTAGTTGCTATGGAGTTAATTCTGACTCATGGTGACTCCTTGTGTGCATAGTAGAACTGCCCTGTAGGGTTTACCAGGCTGTGACTGTTTGAAGCAGATTGCCAGGCTTCACTTTGGAGACACTTCTGGGTGGGTTTGAATTTCCAATCTTTCAGTTAATAGCTAGCACTTAACCATTTGTGTCATTCAGGGACTTCTGTATTCTTAACATTAGGATTTAAACTTGAAGATTCTTTTCATTGAACAGCTTTAGATTGGGAAGGAATCAGTGACCTGCCCTTTAAGGGACCACAATGCACATTGCCTTACAAGTTCCAGTATAGCTCCCCTTCTATTTCATTGGATCTGAATGAAGAAGTGAAAATGAAATGCAAGGCTTACTTGAAAAGTCCTCTGTCTCAATGGTGAGGTTCTTAAACACTACAACAAAGTCAGTTATGAGCTCTGGTCTGTGTTACCAACTCAGTTCCAATAAAGCTACAGAGAAGTATCCCACCACACTCTGCAAGAAACCTACAAACACATACAAAAATTCTAAAATTAAATCACAGAAACCTATGCTTACTATTTATAATGTTTGAGCTTAGAAGAATCAAAGTACAAGGTAAATTTTGATTATAATTATGTAAAATATGTAATCATACAAACAAGGAAGAAAGGAAGAACTGCAAAATGTAGATGGTTGTCTTAAGATGGAAGAATCAAGAGAAATTTTCAGAAAAATAGTGTAATACTATTATTCACAATAAATGCAATATACATTATCTTGATGCACTGTTACTTTTGGTAAATGAATATTATTTTTTAATAGAAAGTATCACGTTTATTTAGTGCTGTTGTAATACCAATAGCACAAGTGGGTGGATTTAAAGAAAATAAATTTATTTTCTCACAATTTTGGATGTTCGAAGTCCAGGTCACGGTCTTGGCTGTGTCAATTCCTTCCTTGTCAGTAGCTCTGGACATTCCTTGCTTCCTTGATATTCCTTAGTTTGTAGATGATCCTCCATGATTATCTGCATATCATAATACATATAATCATATTTATGTGTCTCAGCATCTCTTCCAGTCTGAGTTTTTTTATAACTCAGAAGTAATTAGGTTTACGATCCATCCTACATCGATATGATCTTATGTACACAACACAGAAAACCTTATTTCCAAACAGGATTATATCCACAGATACAAGGGCGAAGAGTTCAACATATATTTATTTTTTGTGTGTGTGTTGGGAGAAGGGTGTAATTTAATCTATATCATAAAGCAATAGGATATTTTGTTTTACTGCTGCAACTGCCAGAGGATGAAGTGCCTCTGTCATCTAGGAATAGCCTCTTAGTTTAAAGGAAACCACATATTATCTTTTAATGATACTTGGTTTATGTTAATACTGTGACCCAGCCTTGTGTCCATGCGTTGGTTCTAACAGCTGTGTATACATAATCCATTGGTCATTTGTCAATAGTAGAGTAGTTAAGTCATTGCAGCTTCTATTCCAGTCTCTTTCCTGAAGTTTGAGTTTTGCTGTCCTTAAAATATTTGCAGTGGATCTTAAAATCTACCATATTTTACTTAAATATTGAAATATTGGAAGGAAGATTGGTCAATCTACTTCCGTAGAGATACTGCCTCAGAAACCCAAGGAGGAGAAACTATGAGTCAAAATCAACTCAACGGCAGCGAGTTTGATTTTGTTTTTTGGTAAGATGCCTAAAGTTGTCAGTAAACAAATGAAGAAATTCCAACTTGTGCCTGGAAGTAAGGCCCTAATTCAAGTTTGATGATTCACTTGAAGAATGTGTTGCATCCCATCTATCTGCTAAAGAAAATGAACTGCACACTTATTTTTGGATCCCTCTTAGGATTTATCATTTTGAAGAGCTGTCTGCTGTGTTCATTGAAGGAAGCCATGTGGTTTAAATCATTGGAGCAATGCCCTATGAATCAAGGAGAAGTTCTGATTCTTAGTCTATGAAGTGGAATCTGTGAAATCTTGGGGAATAATTTTGACTCATGAGCTCTCATTATTTCACCTAGAAAACAAGATAGTTGTGCTAGATGTCCTCTAATAGTGAAGTCTTTTCAGGTTTGTTTGTAATCATGCTGTCGAATCCAAGATTTGTTTCTAACAACAGGTTCCTCTTCTTATCCTCAGTCTCCTCAGTCAGCTGTCACAGTACATGCCTCTGGCCAGAGCAGGAACCAGAGGTGAGCTAGTGATAGGCTCATAATGGGACTTCTGCAAAAGTAGCTTAGAGTACATGTCTTAACTATGGTTGATTAATAACTATGTCTTTATTTACAAAGGAAGGGGCTTGTTTGTTGACACTGTTTTACTTTTCTATGAAGATGGTAGAAACGAAGCACAGAGAAAAATTCAGAAGAAATTTACTTCAAGAGTATATTCTTGAATAACACATTCAACTTAAAAAAAAGAAAGAAGAGAGATTTGTCTTACTAGATATTGACATAGTATCAAAAGACTGCAGTATTGGCACAAGAACAGTCAAGAAGGCTAATGGAAGAAAACAGAGACCTAGGATATAGGAGCTTATATGCATGAGAACTTAATATGCCATAAATCAAATAAGAAAGAATGCATTGTTTCATAGATTTTTGTGGGGAAAACTGACTCACTCTATGGAGAAAAACAAACTGAATCGTTTCATAACACCATGTGAATAGGTGGATTCCAGATGGATTAAAGATAAAATTATAAAGTTAATAGAATAAATATAGGAAAATGTCAACTAAGGACAAGAGAAGTCTCCTTGAACAATATTAAAAGAGTGAACTCAAAGGCAAAAATATTGCTGATTTTTATGGCATAAAAATTCTGTCTGTTCAATGAAGGCCAACTATGGGTAATTGACATATATCAACATGAGAAAATATATTTATAATGGCTGAAAGTGACACAATTGCTGTCTAGAATACACAAGAAACTTGAAAATCAACAATAATAATAATTCTTAAAGACAATATTTTGTGCATGTAAGAAATAGGCAATTGATAGAACTGGAAACTTAAGAAGAGGAAACCAAAGGCTGGCAAGCATATTAAGAAATGCTTAAATTAGCTGTTGTTGAGTTGCTGTGACTCATGGTTCAATAGAATGCAATGTTGCCTGGTCATACATCATTCTCACAACTGTAGAATATTCTAGCCACTACTGCACCTATGGTGCTAATCCATGTCACTGAGGTAGTCCACATCTTTATTGACCCTCTACTTCACCAAACATGATGTCGTCCTTCAGAAATTGATACCTTCTAATGATGTGTCCTGGAGCTCTGGTGGCATAGTGTCTAAGGCATTTGACTGCTAACCAAAAAGCTGGCAGTTCAAACCCACCAGCTGAGTTTTCATTAGCTAATTTTTGAAAATAGATTTCCAGGCCTTTCTTCCTAGTCTGTCTCAGTCTAGTAGCTCCACTGAAATTTGTCTACAATAGATGTCCTGTTTGTATTTGAAATACCTATGATATAGCTTCCAGCATCATAGCAATATGCAAGTCACCACAGTATGACAAACTGAAGATGGGTTATGGTCAAATTTATGAATAATTGCTAAAATGAAAATTTAAAAATGAGATATCATTTAATACACAATAGATTGAAAAAATTAGAAGGCTGCATAATGTCTAGTATTGGCAAAGATGTAGACATTTATGTGTGAATGGATTCAAGCCAGAATCAGAAGAGGATGTGGGATAAGGGATATCATTAATGATGTCAGAAGGATCTGGACTGAAAGCAGAAAATACCAGACAGATGTTTGCATGTATTTTATTGACTATGCAAAAGCATTTGACTTGTGTGGATTGTAGCAAATTTTAGATAACATTGCAAAGAATGGGAATTCCAGAACACTTAATTGTGCTTATGAGGAATTTGTACATAGACCAAGAGGCAGACGTTGAAACAGAACAAGGGGATATTGCATGGTTTAAAGTCAGGAAAAGTGTGTGTGTGTGGGTTGTATCCTTTCACCATACTTATTCAATCTGTATTCTGAGAAAATAATCTGAGAAGATGGAGTATGTGAAGAAGAATATGACATTAGGATTGGAGAAAGACTCATTAACAACCTGTGATATGCAGATGACACAACTTTGCTTGCAGAAAGTGAAAAAGAGTGGAAGCACTCACAGATGGAGATCAAAGACTACAGTCTTCAGTATTTATTTCGCCTCAACATAAAGAAAACTAAAATTCTCACAACTGGACCAATAAGCAACATTCATGATAAATGTAGAAAAGATTGAAGTTGTCAAAGACTTCATTTTACTTGGAACCACAATCAACACCCATGGAAGTAAGAGTCAAGAAATCAAATTACACTGGGCAAATCTGCTACAAAAGACTTGTTCAAAGTGTTAAAGTGCAAAGATGTCACACTGAAGACTAAGATGCACCAAACCCAAGTCATAGTATTTTCAATAGCCTCCTAAATATGTGAAAGCTGGACAATAAATAAGGAAGACTATAGAAGAAATGATGCATTTGAATTGTGTTGGCAAAGAATATTGAAAATACCATGGGCTGCCAGAAGAATGAACAAATCTATTCTGTAATCAGTGCAGCTGGACTTCCCCTTAGAAGCTAGAATGGCCAGACTTTGTCTCTCATTCTTTGGCCACACTGTCAGAAGGCTCCAATCCCTGGAGAAGGATATCATACTTGGTAAAGTAGATGGTTAGTGATAAGGGGGAAGACCCTCAACAAGTGACTTGTTAACACAGTGGCTGCAACAAAAAGCTCAAGCATGGCAGAGATTGTGAGGATGGCATAAGACTGGGCAGTGTTTTGTTCTGTTGTACTTAGGGTCTCTATGAGTTGGAACCATATCAACAGCAATCAACAACAGCAACATTTGTAAGTGGTAGACGTGTTCAGTCATTTGGAAGTGCAATCTGGCAATGCTTGAAAAGTTTAAAGATAAGAATAGTTTCTTTGTGTACTTTATACATCCCAAGAAGCTCTAGTGGCATAGTGCCTAAGGCATGTGACTGCTAATCAGAAGGCTGGTAGTTCAAACCCACTCTTTGGAAAGCAGGTTGGGCAATCTGCTTCTGCAGTGATACTGCCTTGGAAACCCAAGGAGGGGTCTCTATGAGTCGGATCTGACTTACAGCAGTGAGTTTGAGTTTTTATACATCTCAAAGAAATTATATGCAAAAGGTTATAAAGTAAACGTGTAAAGCTATTCACTGCAAAATTCTTGTGATGTTAAGAAGCATTAGGCAACCTGAAGAGTAGACTGGATAAAAGCTGTGTACATAATATGGAGAGCTAAGTCAAATGAATGTAAAAAAAACAATGAAATATAATACATTATCATTCACCTAAATAAACATTATAAGCACAAACATCTACATTTTGCAAGAATACATGAAAATAAAAATGTACACATTAAACCCATTAGAATCATCGTTCAAGGGAAAAGTGGGAGTTGATGGTAAAAATGGGCATGTAAGAAAATAATAAAAAAGACATCAGAAGAGAACTTTTAAGGATTAACAATGATAATGTGGGTGAAGATGAATCCAACCCTT
Organism: Orycteropus afer afer; assembly: GCF_000298275.1. Classification (NCBI taxonomy): domain Eukaryota; kingdom Metazoa; phylum Chordata; class Mammalia; order Tubulidentata; family Orycteropodidae; genus Orycteropus; species Orycteropus afer. Next base: position 2,483,139 of record NW_006921664.1, on the reverse strand, counting down.
TGTGAATCTGTGTTCTTATTCACTGCCATCGAATTGATTCCTACTCATCTCAATCCTATAGAACAAAGTAGAATGGCCCCATAGAGTTTCCAAGGCTGTGAAACGTTACAGAAGCAAACATCTTTCTCCTGCAGAGTGGCTGGTGTGTTTGAATTGCTAGATTAGCAGATTTTTTTGTCATTTTGTGCTGCTCCAAGAAAAAAAAAATACTACAAGTGGGATGGCTTGAACAAATAGTGGTTTATTCTCTTACTGTTTAGGAGGCTAGAAATCCAAGTTAAAAGTGCCAACTCTAAGGACTGGGTGAAAGCCCCTTGACCTTGGGCTTCAGCTTCGCCTCTTGCTTCCCACCTACTGGAACTGGAGGCATTTATTCATTCAGGCACCTGCTGACTGCTGAGGCTGACAAACCCAAGGTTGACAAGTACAATGGCACAGTCCCAAAGTTATCAAACCACACAGCAGGCCCCTAATTCAAGTCCATTAATGGTCCCAACATGGGACAACATGGCAGGCTGCTGAATGACAACTTTCTGTGTGCAGGATTCAAGCTTGCCAAAAGCTAAAGACCTTCCTCAAAACTTCTTATATACTGGAAGCAGACCACATCCCTAAGGCAGCTACTCAGCTAATCCAACAGATTCCACCATGGAATCGATTACCAATCTCACCATTGGGGATAACTACATCCAGCTGCCCAGCCACTCAAAACCAGGCCCAGCCAAGTTGACACATAACCTTAACTACCACAGTAGCCAAATGCATTAACCATTGCACCAGCAGAGTTCCTTGCATCTGTGTTATTGGGGGGAAAAAAAGAAAAAAAAAAAAAAAAAGCTAAGAAAAACTTTATAAACAGTGCAAAAACTGTGGGGAAAGCCTGTGTAAATTACCAGGGTCCTATAGACTGGCTAACTGACCAGAAGAGATCCATATTTGTACCCAATCAAAAAAAAAAAAAAAAAAAAAAATGTGATCCAACAGAACATGGAAACTACTGAACAACATCATATTGAGTCAGCTTCTACACATAACAATGCCATGTATAACAGAATGAAAAACTGCCCAGTAGTGCACCATCTTCACAATCCTTGCTATACTTGAACCAAAAAGAATAGTAAAGAAAAAACTTCAAAAGGAAAAACAAGCAGTGGGGAGAACCAAAAGAAGAAAAGAAAGGAAAATGAAGGGAACCAGGAAAAGAGGGGGAAAAAAGAACCAGGGAAGGGAAAGATAAATAAATAAATAAATAAATAAATAAAAGGGAAGAAAGGAGGATGATAAAGATATTAATTTAAAAACGATACCATGTGGGGGTGGGCAGGGCATCCAAGTTCTATCAGGGCACAGACCAGGATGGAATTCCTGACAGTCAAGAAGGTGGGTGGAGGCGGGGGATGGATATATCTCTGTTCCCCAAGAGGGTGTAGGGTATAAGAGTAATGGCACCTTTCTAGTAGTCACTCACCAGTATGGTTCCCTGTACTGTCCTCTGCAAGTGGAGCCTAGTATTAGGTTGTTGTCCAGGTCAACAGCTACTTGCATATATTCAAAATGGCCACACTGCTTGCAAATATTGAAAATGGGTGCACCTTCAGGACAGCTGGCAGTCTCCTCCTCCGCTGTTTTCCTTTCTGGTTGTCAGGAACCAGTGCAGTCCTTGACCATGATGTCCTTGACCTTGACCTTGATGAAGAGAGCTGATTCTTAAGTTGTTATTGGGAAGTTGCTTTGCAAATATTCAAAATGGCTGTGCCTTTAGGTCAGCTGGCCGTCTACAGCTCCATTTGTCTCCTTATTCACTTCATTCATTCAGGTTCTACTCAAAAACAAAAACAAAAGAAACTCACTGCCATGGAGTCGATTCCAACTCATAGTGACCATTCCTTGGGTTTCTGAGGCAGTAACTCTGCAAAGTAAATTGCCCAATCTTCCTTTTAGGGAGTAGTTGGTGGGGTTTAACTGCCGGTTTTCTGATTAGCAGTCAAACACATGGTATTTAATCTACTTCTTTATTCTTCCCTTTGAAGATCAGAGTTCCAGGATCATCTTCTGTATAGTTTTCTTTTTTCTATTTGATGGAATACTTATTGAGATTTTTTAAATTATTTTACTGAGCAGAGCTTGTTTTACATTTAACATTTCATGTACATTTAGTTTCACTCCCCATTTACCATCCCCATTTCTAATCCAGTTTCCTCCCCTCCCTGCCCAGTAAGCCCCCTCCCTCATGGCCCTCATAGTTATGCACTCCTGTGTGTCCTGCATTTCCTCCATGTGAATGTTGCCCCTCTGGTGCCCTGTGGTCAATTGCTCCAAGGGATGCATTTCCATAGAGTATGTGGATGCCTCACCCTGGGTTGAGTGGTCTGTGGGTACATCTTGTTTACTATTGGGCTGAAAGGCAGCCCCTGAGAATGAGTTTTATTCCAGTCCCAGAATGTATCCCAGGGCCATGGTATTGGGGGTCTCACCAGACTCCATCCGACCAGTAATTCTGGACATTATTGAGTTTTTGGATTTTGTTCCACATTTTTCCTCCCCTCTATCCAGGATCTCCAGATTTGATCCTTTCCTGAGTTGTTGGCATTGGTACTTGGGCACCATCTAGTTCTTCTAGTCTCGAGGGCCATTGTGTCCTAGGGCTGATTGCTTCCAAATGCCCCCCCCCCTTTTTTTTTGCACCCTTCGTTGCTTCTGATGATAGGAGACCATTAGCTGCATCTTATATGGCTGCTTGAAAGCTTCTAAGACCATAGTCACGACTCACCTATGTAGGATGACGAACAAGACTTTTATGTATTTTGTTGTGCCAGTTGAGTCTGGTGTCCCCTAGTACTATTGTCCTGAGTCAGTAGATCCTTTGGATCTCTCTCTCACAGTGTCTGGGTGTCTGTGAAGGATTACTCTATGTCTGTCTTCTGTTGTTTCTGTGAGGTTTGAGGGTATTTTGTATCACTGTTATCTGTGCTAGATTAGCCTCCACTGAATCTATCCTTGGTCTAGAGTATACTCCTGTTCACTGACCCCCATCTGATTTTCTCAGATGTTTATGTGCTTATCTGTAGCCTGGTGTTTGGTGTTAATGGTAATGCAGTGTTGTGGATATACTGGTTGGTATTAGAATCTGTCATCTATCTCTTACTTGCACAATTCGGTGTCCTCCCTTTTCCTAATGTTATCGTGGTGGTCACAGACATTTTCTATACATCCTCCCCATACCCACATCAGTGTGTGGGCCGCAACTAGCCCGAAATTAATCGCTCCCCTTCCCTCCCCACCCTGGTAACCTACAAAATGAGTTCCCTTTCTTAAGCAAACCCTTCTTTGTCTTTTTACAGTAATGGGATAATACAGTATTTGTCCTTCTGCGATTGACTTATTTCACTCAACATAATGTCCTCCAGGCTCATCCACGTTGTGAAATGATTCACATATACTTCATTGTTCTTTAATGTAGCATAGTATTCCGTTGTGTGAACCAGCTTCCTGGTTAGCAGTCAAATACATGGTACTTAATCCACTTCTTTATCCTTCCCGTCAAAGCTCAGGGTTCCAGGATCATCTTCTGTATAATTTTCAATTGATTTATCATTCCTTTGTTGAAGATGTTCTGTGTAGCTTGTCTGCCTATTCTGCTATGTTGCCAGAAGTCCGAGTATTTAACTTTTATGAAGTCCCCATTATCGCTTTTGTTTTCTGTTGCTTGTGCATTTGTATCAATAAGATTAATTAGGTCCCAAAGGTTTGCTTCTATATTTTCTTCCAAGAACTTTATGGTTTTAGACACAAAATTTAGGTTGTTTATTTGAAATTTAGGTTGTGTTTTGAATTCATTTTTGGGTATGGTATGAGTTATGGATCTTGTTTCATTTTTCTGCATGGGCAAATCCTGTTTTGCTAGCACCATCTATTGAAGAGATTATTCCTTCCCATTGAATAGATTTGACACCCTTGTCAAAGATCAATTGACCATAGATGCTTGGATTTATTTCTGGATTTTCAATCCTATCAATGTGTTTATCATTAAACCAGCACCAGACTCCTTTGATTACTGTTGTTGTTGTTAGGGGCCATTGAGTTGACTCTTACTCATAGCAACCCTATGTACAACAGAACAAAACACTGCCTGATCCTGTGCCATCCTCACAATCCTTGCTATGGTTCAGCCTGATATTATAGCCACTGTGTCAATCCATCTTATTGATGATTTACCCTTTATTGTTGACCCTCTACTTTACCAAGCATGATATCCTTCTCTAGGGACTGGTCCCTTCTGACAACATGACCAAAGTAGGTGAGATGAAATTTGGCCATTCTAATTTCCAAGACCCTTCCAGCTGCACTTCTTCAAGGAAACATTTATTCGTTCTGGCAGTATTTTCAGTGTTCTTCAACAACACCACAATTCAAAGTCATCAACTTTTCTTTGGTCTTCCTTATTTGCTGTCTAGCTTTCACATGCATATGAGGTGATTGAAAATACTATGTCTTGGTTAAACACATCTTCAAAGTCACATGTTTGCTCCTTATCACTTTAAAGAGGTCTTTTGCAGCACATTTACCCAGTGCAATACAATGTCTGATCTCTTGACTACTGCTTCAATGGGGGTTGATTGTGAATCCAAATAATATTACATTAATGATAATGTCTGATAATTTCTGCATTCTGTTGGCTCACCTTTTTTTGGAATATGCACAAATGGATCTCTTCCAGTGAGTTGGCCAGGTAGCTATCTTACAAATTTCTTAGCATAGGTGAGTGAGTGCTTCCAGGATTGCTCTATTTGTTGAAATATCACTATTTTTATTCCACCAATTCCTGGAGCCTTGCTTTTTGATAATGCCTTCAGGCAACTTGAACGTCTTCCTTTAATACCATTGGTTCTTGATCATATGCCACTTCCTGAAATGGTTAAATGTCCATCAATTATTTTCTATATCATGTCTTTGTGTATTCCTTCCATTTTCTCTTGACAATTCCTGTGATGTTTGATATTTTGCCCATAGAATCTTTCAATATTGCCACTTGATGCTATAATTTTTTCTTCACTTTTTCAGTGTGAGAAATGTGAAGTTGTTCTTCTCCCTTGGTTTTCTAACTCCAAGTCTTTGCACATTTCAGTATACTACTTTACTTTGTCTTCCAAGCCACATTTTGAAATCTTCTGTTCAGCTCTTTTATTTCATTCCTTCCATTCACTTTAGCTATCATTAGTAGCATAGTGTCTAAGGCACTTGACTGCTAACCAGAAGCTGATGGTTCAAACCCACCAGCCACTCCTCGGAAGGAAGTTTGGGCAATCTACTTCAGTAGTGATGCTGCCTCAGAAACCCAAGGAGAGGTCTCTATGAGTCGGTTCTGACTCTACGGCACATGGCAACAACAACAACAACATCCAAGAGTGAGTTTCAGAGTCGGTTCTAACATCCATTTTGCTCTTTTCTTAAAATGACCTTTTGCTTTCTCCGTGTATGCTATCCTTGATGTCTTCCTACAGCTAGTCTGGTCTTCAGTCACTAATGCTCAATTCTTCAAATCAATTCTTCAGATGGTCTGTAAATTCAGATCAGATATACTCAAGGTTGTACTTTGACTCCTGTGGACTTGTTTTAATTTTCTTCACCTTCAAGTTAAGCTTGCATATGAACAATTGATGGTCAGTTACACAGTTAGCCCTTGGCCTTGTTCTGACTGATAATATTGATATTCTTCATCATCTCTTTCTACAGATGCAGTCAGTTTGATTCCTGTGCATTCCATCTGGAGAGGTCCATATGTATAGCTACCATTCATGTTGTTGAAAATAGGTATTTGCAGTGGATAAGTTGTTGATCTTGAAAAATTCTATCATATGATATCTTTCATCATTTCTATCACAAGGCCATATTTTCCAACTTCCCATCCTTCTTCTCTTTTTCTAACTTTCACTTTCCAATCACCAATAATTATCAATTCATCTTGATTGCATGTTTGATAACTTTCAGATGACAGAAATTGGTAAAAGATCTTCAATTTCTTCATCTTTGTCATTAGTGTAAATTTGAACAATAGTCGTGTTAACTGGTCTTCCTTGTAGATATATAGATATTAGCCTATCACTGCCAATGTCATCAGGATAGACCTTAAAATGTTCTGTTTGACAATGAATGTGAATGCCATCCCTCTTCAATTTGTCATTTTCTGTGTAATAGAACATATAATTGTGCAATTGAAATGGTCAATCCAGTGCATTTCAGCTCACTAGTGCCAAAGATATTGATTTTCAAGCATTCCATTTCATTTTTAAGAACTTCCAGTTTTCTGAGATTTATACTTCATACATTTCACTTCCAATTATTAAGGGATGTTTACAGCTATTGCTTCTGATTTTAAGTCATGCCACATTAGCAACTAAAGGTCTCAAAAGCTTTATGTTATACACATCATTAAGGCTGACTCTACCTTGAGGAGGCAGCTTTTCCCCATAATTTGAGTGCCTTCCAACCTGAGAGACTCATCTTCTGGCACTATATCAGACAATGTTACAATGCCATTCATAAAATTTTAACTGGTTCAATGCCTGGGCAATCTTTTTTTTTTTTTTTCTCTTTTTTTTTAAATTGTGATTTGGGTGAAAGTTTACAGAGCAAATTGATTTTCCACTCAATGATCCATAAAAGTTCTTTTTTATGATATTTACTGCAATCCCCACACTGTAACACCATTTTTTTTCTCACTTCTGTCCTGCACTTACCTTTTCCTTTCATACTTCCTTTCAAACACCCACTGCCATGCTTCCTAGCTCTATCCCTGGGCACATGCTGTCCTCTTGATCTCATACGCTTGTTTGTTCTAATGAGTACATAGGTACCCTTCTGATATTACTGTTCACATTTTAGGTCTATTGTCTGACAGGCAATTGAGTCTGGGGTTAGGATAAGTTAAGTTCCTAGCTTGAAAGCAGTAAGGGCCTTAGTCTTGGACCTTCCACAAGTCTTCATTAGTAACTAGGCATTCTTTAAGGCACATCTTAAGCTTTATTTCTGGTCAAGTAAAGCCAATTTTTTCCCGATAGGTTAATTGTTTTATTCCTCTGTATTCTTGTATCATTGGGGGCAAGAACTGGGGACACTTCAACATTAACACTTACATATTGTGAAGTAATTGCATATTTCCATGTTTGTCTTCCTCATTAAATTCTGAACTCTGAAAATATGAGGATATGTTCTTTATCATTTTTGTATTCTAAGCAAATAAACTGTTTGCTGAGCATATTTAATACCTAGTTGCTTGATCATTGACTATTGAGTTAATAATTATTGAACACCATGGTGGACATGATAATGTACCTCACAGAACTCCAAGTATACACAGTGTAATTGACCAAGGCCCTTAGTTACTGTGCTGTACAGTTCATTGTTGAGTCTACATAGAGGCCATGGATTGAGCCTAGTCAATGCCTTAGTATAGCAAGGATACTAAGGCAGGCTTGTCTCTTGGAGAAATGGGGCTCCTCTACTACCAACTTTGTCTCTAGGACTCTCCACTAGCCTTACCAAGCTGCCTTAGACTACACAGTATTTTAGGATGCTTCCAGCCCCTCCTTAACTTTCTCCTTCATTTGGAATCAGACTTGCATCAGAGTCTGACTACTCCTCCAGTCTCCCCAGTACCCTCTCTATTTCCCTAAATAAAATCCTTGTACATTTAATCCTTGTACATTAATTAAGCAGATACTAAGAAGGTATCTAGCATAGTGCCTAAAGCACTTGACTGCTAACCAGAAAGCTGGTGGTTCAAACCCACCAGCCACTCCTCGGATGGAAGGTTAGGCAATCCTACTTCTGTAGTGATACTGCCTAGGAAACCCAAGGAGGGGTCGCTATGAGTTGGGGCTGACTCGTTGGCATAAAGCAACAAACAACAAAAGAAGGTATCTGCTTCCCAGAGGACCTGGACTAAGACAAGGAGTTTATTATTATTATTATAGTTATTGTTGTTGTAATATGTATATTTTAAAATTATAACCCATACTGGCAGAATATGATAAAAATTACTGATTTTTTTTTTTTTTTTTTAATAAAGAGATAGGAAGTTTCTGGCAAGATGGCAGACTAGGCAGAAAGACTGCACAGACCCTCTTCAACTAAGAAAAGGGAAACCAATTAACACAGACACAGAAGATAA
>NW_006921664.1:2467385-2472543 GCF_000298275.1 Orycteropus afer afer | reverse complement strand
CCCTAGCTGCCCTTCAGGTCTGGAATTGAACCCACACCTGTGGTTTCCGGCCAAACAGAAGTCAGGCATACGAGTTGAACATTTATCTGAGGTAGATACACTCCTTGGAGAGAATAATCATTGAGAAAGAAGGGCTGTCTATGCACAGGGAGACAACTTAGGGGGCAGGAGTCCATGGAGCGATGGACACTGGGAAGAGGTAACTATGGGGAGGATGTGGAATGGGAGCTGTTGCATTGTGGTAAACTGTGGTCAATGACATGAGACAAAATATATGTAAACTACTGTATGGAAAGTGCATTTTCTCTGTATATCTTCACCCAAATCACAATAATAAAAAAAAAGAAAAAGAAAAAAAAAAAAGATATATGAGAATTGGTTAGGAAAATCATACATTGTTTCACTTAGAAATGCATTCATAACATATGTGTCAGTAGTGTTGGAAGGAAGTATGCTGGGAAGAAGAGGGGGAAATATTAGCACCAGGATGGGAAAGGGAACCCCTCTAGATTTATGTCTCGTTTTATGCATACCATCATAATTTAATTTTTAAAATTCAGACTCAGATTTTTCTTTAATATTAGGGAAGTATTCTTACATACAATCAAATGCCTTAGGTACCATGCCACCAGAGCTTCTATTATTATGTACATTCATTGATGTTATTTTCTTTGCTTTCCCTTGTATTACATATTTACTTCCTTTTGTTCAGCTTTCATCTTTAGGAAGACTGGTTATTCACAATTTACAAACTTTACTCCTTGTCTAATAATTTTCTGTCATCATTTTTATTTGTTTTCATCCATTGACTCCATATTTTGGGATTACTTCTCAAGTTTCCCTCTTATATAAATACTATGACAACTTGCAGTGTTAAGTTTACTATTCTCTCTCCCCAACAAATATTTTAATTTGGCTTTTATGATTTTGGTTTCCATGGTGTCTCTTTTTCTTCAGCCCAAATTCATCTCAGCTAGCAATATATCATATTATAGCTTACTAGAAAGGATGGAGGACTCCCTAAGTGATGCAACAGTTAATACATCCAGCTGCTAACAGAAAGTTAAAGGTTCGAGTCCACTATAGGTACCTCAGAAGAAAGGCCTGGTGGTGATCTACTTCTGAAAAATCAGCCACTGACAATGCTATAGAACACACATGGAGCTGCCATGAGTCAGAGTCAAGGCATCAGCAACTGTTTTTAAAAATACAGAATATATGTATTTTTAAATATTCTGTTTCCTATAATAAATCTGTTTCAGGAAAACTTTTTCCTTCAATTCTCAAGTATTGTTCCCTCCTCTTCTCTTGAATCACGTTGTTTTTTTTTTTTTTTTTTTTTTTTTTAAATAGGGCTGCTGTCCATTCTCCTGCTTTACCTCTCAAGTGACTGGGGCCTTTGGCCCTGGACCTGGTCTGAGATGCAGACAGCAGTCTGTGAGAGTCCCTAGGATGAAGTCCCTGTTGGTCATGCACTGCACTGCATGAAGCCAAAGGAAAAAATCAGAAAGAAAACATTTGAAGACGTTAATAAAAACTTAGGCAAATGATGAATTGGGTCAACCATATAAGTGGTTAGGAAAAAGCAGTATCTGATTATGAGCCTATGAGACAAAAATCAGATGAAAAAGTAACAAAGAGTGGGAGGCAGGACCTGGAGAGCTCTCCTGAGCCAAAGCATATGTCAACAGTGATTTTTCATAGAGGGCCAGCAGCCTTGCAATAGGCAGGAAGGAAGCTATTAGAAATACCAATCTGGTCTAGACATGCAAGTTGATTATTTATGTGTATTTATCATAGAATGAAAAGAAATTCTCCCAGGCCAATCTCTCTCTTTTTTTTTTTTAAGGGGGAAAAAAAAAAAAAAAAAACCACAGTCATCATACACTGAGTTTCTTTAGTTCCTCACAGCACTTGGGTATGGCAGAGGCTCTGGCAAATACTAACCCACTGTCAAAGGATTCTTCAAGCCATGCAGGCAGGTCCACCCAGATCTAAGCAGAGAAGTGAGAGAGCTTGTTGCACTTGGGCTGTGGTTCAGAGAGACAAGAAGGAAGGGGAACATTCATCCCAGCTTTATCTAGGTTATATAATTTGCTAATAGGAGCCTCAATGCCCAGGTGCACAAAGGCAAAGGTGAAGTAAAGGACTTCCCTGAAACCTTTATCCCACTGGCCTCAAAAAAACCAAACTCAAACTCACTGCCGTCGAGTCAGATCTGATTCTTAGTGACCCCTTCTTGGGTTTTCAAGGCAGTATCACTATGGAAGTAGATTGCTCAACCTTTCTTCTGAGGAGTGGCTGGTGGGTTTGAACCACCAGCCTTCTGGTTAGTAGTCAAATGCCTTAGGCACTATACCACCAGAGCTCCTACTTGCCCCCTACTTCCACCTTCACCCCCTGTATTAGTGTTGTTGCTGTTAGGTGCCATCGAGTCAGCTCCAACTAATAGGAACTCCATGGACAACAGAATGAAACACTGTTCAGTCTTGTACCAGCCTCACAATCCTTGCCATACCTGAGCCCATCGTTGCAGCCACCGTGTCAATCCACCTCATTAAGGACCGAGGGGTCGCTATGAGTCGGGGCCGACTCAACGGCAAATAACAACAACAACAACAACATTTTCAGTGTTTCTCCACTTTACTAAGCATGATATCTTTCTCCAAGGAATGGTCCCTTCTGACAACATGACCAAAGAAGGTGAGACAAAGTCTGGCCATTCTCACTTGCAAGGAGCCTTCCGGCTGCACTTGCTCCAAGACAGATTTGTTAGTTCTTTTGGGAGTCCATGGTCATTTCCATATGCTTTGCCAACACCAGAACTGAAAAACATCAATTCTTCTTTGGTCTTCCTTATTTGTTGTCCACCTTTCACAAGCATATGAGGAGATTGAAATGCCATGGCCTGGGTTAGGCACACCTTAGTCTTCAAGGAGACATCTTTGCTCTTCAAAACTTGAAAGCAGTCTTTTGCAGCAGATTTTCCCAGTGCAATACATCATCTGACTTCTTGACTGCTGCTTCCATTGGTGTTGATTGTGGAACTAAGTAATACGAACTCTTTGACACTTTCAATCTTTTCTCCATCAATTGTGATGCTGTTTATTGGTCCAGTTGTGAAGATTTTCATTTTTTTTTTAATGTTGAGATGTAATCCCTACTGCAGTTTTTAATATTCATTAGTAATTGATTTAAGTCATCCTTTCAGCAAGCAAAGTTGTGTCATCTGTGTATCACAGGTTGTCAATGAGTCTTCCTCCAACCCTGATGTCATGCTCTTCTTCATATAGTCTGGCTTCTCAGATTATTTGCTCAGCATACAGATTGAATAGGTGTAGTGAAAGGATACAACCATGACACACTTCCTTCCTGATTTTAAACCATGCAGTGTCCTCCTGTTCTGTTCGAACAACAGCCTCCTGGTCTATGTACAGGTTGCTGATGAGTGTAATTAAGTGTTCTGGAATTCCCATTCTTCTCAATGTTTTCCATAATTTGTTATGATCCACACAATCAAATACTTTTGCATAGTTGATGAAACACAAGTAAACATCTCTCTGGTAGTCTTTCCTTTCAGCCAAGATCCATCTGACATCAGCAATGATAACCCTTGTTCTTCTGAATCCAGCCTGCACCTCTGGAAATTTTCTGTCAATATACTGCTGAAACAGTGTTTGAATTATCTTCAGCAAGATTTTACTTGCATATATTAATGATGTTGTTTGATAATTTCCACATTCTGTGGAATCACCTTTCTTTGCAATGGGTACAAATATGGATCTTTTCCAATCAGTTGGCCAGATAGATTTTTTTCAAATTTCTTGGCATAGACAAGTGAGTGCCTCCAGCACAGCATCCATTTGTTGAAACATCTCAATGGGTATTCTCTCAATTCCTGGAGCCTTGTTCTTTGTCAATTCCTTCAATGTAGCTGTGACTTCTTCCTTCAATACCATTCATTCTTGATCATATGCCACCTCCTGAAATGGGTGATCATTGACCAATCATTTTTGGTACTGTGACTCTGTGTATTCCTTCCATCTTCTTTTGATGTTTCCTGCATCATTCAGTAGTCTATCCATAGAAGCTTTCAATATTGCAACTCGAGGCTTGAATTTTTCTTCAGTTCTTTCAGCTTGAGAAATGCTGAGTGTATTCTTCTCTTTTGGTTTTCTAACTCCAGATCATTGCACATTTCATTATAATAATTGACTTTGTCTCCTCAAACTGCTTTTTGAAATCATTTGTTCAACTCTTATCTTGTCATTTCTTCCATTTGTTTCAGTTACTCTCCATTCAAGGGAAAATTTCAGAGTCTCTCTGACATCCACTTTGCTCTTTTCTTCTTTTCCTATCTTTTTAATGATATTTTGCTCTCCTTATGGCTGATGTTGTTGATGTCATCCCTGTTTTTGGTCATTGGTGTTCAGTGCATCAAATCTATTCTTTAGATGATCTCTAAATTCAGGACCCAGCCACAGGGACCCAGGTAAAAGTGGTAGGAGAGTTTTCCAACAGGAAGACAAACTTGTCAGTCACTTTGTCCTACGATGGTGACATGTTGATGTGAGATTTGAGGCTGAGCCAATGATGTTACAAACCCAGCGGATGCATATGGTGAACAGGTATCAGCCCAGCTTACAGACTGAGACAGACTAGGAAGAAGGAAGAGGCTGTTCACTTCTCAAAGAATTGGCCAGGGAAAACCTTATGAATAGCAAAGAAACATTGTCTGATACATTACTGCGCAACTTTATGAATAGTCTGGTTAGGTTAGAAGGTTCTCAAAATAGGACTGGGAAAGAGATACATCATCAGAGTAAACCCATAAAGCTTTCGAGACCTCCATTTGCTGATGTGGCACCACTCAAATTGAAGAGAAACAGCTGAAGATATCCATTAATCATCGAAACATGGAATGTACGAAGTGTGAATCTAGGAAAATTGGAAGTTGTCAAAAATGAAATGGAATGCATAAAGATTGATATCCTCCTCATTAGTGAGCTGAAATGGACTGGTTTTGGCCATTTTGAATCAGACAAGCATATGACCTACTATGCTAGGAATGACAGTTTAAAGAGGAATGGCGTGGCATTCATCATCACAAAGGATGTTTCAAGATCTGTCCTGAAGTACAATGCTGTCAGTGATAGGA
>NW_006921664.1:2441296-2465632 GCF_000298275.1 Orycteropus afer afer | reverse complement strand
TACATCTCAATATAAAGAAAACAAAAATCCTCACAACTGGACCAATGAGCAGCATCACATTAAATGGAGAGAAGATTGAGGTTGTCAAAGAATTCACATTACTTGGTTCTACAATCGATGTCAATGGAAGTAGCAGTCAGGACATTAGATGACGTATAGCACTAAGAAGGTCAACTGCAAAGGAACTGTTTCAAGTGCTGAGGAGCAAGGATGTGTCCTTGAGGACTAAGCTGCACCTGACACAAGCCATGATATTTCAAATCACCTCGTATGCATATGAGAGCTGGACAATGAATAAGGAAGACCGAAGAAGAGTTGATGCTTTTGAGTTGTGATGCTGGAGAAGAAGCTGAAAGTACCATGGACTGCTAAAAGAACTAACAGATCTGTCCTGGAGGAAGTGCAGCCGAAATTCTCCTTGGAAGCGAGAGTGGCCAGACTTCGTCTCACCTACTTTGGTCAGGTTGTCAGAAGCTACCATTCCCTGGAGAAGGATGATGTCATGCTTGGTAGGGTGGAACGTCGACAAAAGAGGGGAAGGCCTTCAATGAGATGGATTGACACAGTGGCTGCGATGATGGGCTCAAGTATAGCAGCGATTATGGAGCTGGTGTGGGATCAGGCAGTGTTTCAGTCTGCTGTGCATGGGGTCACTATGAGTCAGAAACAACTCGATGGCACCTAACAACAACAACAACAAAATTCAGGAGGGATACATTTAAGTCATATTTTGTCTCTCGTAGACCTGTTTTAATTGTCTTCAACTTCAAGTTGAACTTGCATATGAGCAGTTGATGATCTGTTCCACAATCATCTCCTGGCCTTGTTTTGGCTGAAAATTTTGAGCTTCTCCATCACCTTTTGCCACAGATGTAGTTGATCTGAATGCTGTGTACTCCATCTGGTAAAGTCCACATGCTTAGCCACAGTTTGTGTTGCTGAAAAAAAATTGTATTTGGAATGAATAAACCATTGGTCTTGCAAAATTCTATGATGCCATCTCCAGCGCTAAATCTATCCCAACAGGCATATTTTCCAACTACCAGTGATTCTTCTTTGTTTCCAGCTTCTGTATTCCAATCACCAGTGATAATCAACACATCTTCATTACATATTTGGTCAATTTCAGACTGAGAAATTTCATAAAAATCTTCAATTTCTTCATTGCTGGCTTTGGTTATTGGTGTGTAAATTTGAATAATAGTAGTATTAACTGGTCTTCTTTGTAGGCATGCGGATGTTATCACAATGACAGCATTGTACTTCAGGATAGATCTTAAAACATTATTTGTGATAATGAATGCCACATCATTCTTCTTCAATTTTCATTCCTGGTGTAGGAGATCATATGGTTGTTTAACTCCAAATGGCCAAAACCAGTCTATTTCACCTCACAAATGCCTAGGATATCAATTTTTATGTGTTTCATTTAATTTTTGACAACTTCTAAGTTTCCTATATTTGTACTTCATAAAAATCCATGTTCCAATTATCAATAGATATTTGCAGCTGTTTATTCCCATTTTGAGGATCTCTGGTAGCATAGTGCCTAAGGCATTTGACTGCTAACCAGATGGCTGGTGGTTCAAACCTACCAGCCACTCCTCGGAAGGAAGGTTAGACAATCTACTTCCATAGTGATACCACCTTGGAAACCCAAGGAGGGGTCACTATGAGCCATATTTGACTCAACAGCAGTGAGTTTTAGAGAGATTATTCCCATTTTGAATTGTGCCACATCAGCAAATGGAGGCCCTCAAGGATTTACTCCATCCACATCATTAAGATCAGCTCTACTCTGAAGGGGCAGCACTTCCCCAATCATATTTTGAGTGTCTTCCAACCTTAGGGGCTCTTCTTATGACACTATATTCAACAATGTTTCTGAGCTATTCATAAAGTTTTCCAGTAATATATCAGACAGTTTTTCACTGCTATTCATGAGGATTTCACTGGCCAATTCTTTGAGAAGTGAATAGTCCCTTCCTTCTTCCTAGTCTGTCTTAGTCTGAAAACTTTGCTAAAATTTGTCCACCACAGATGACCCTGCTGGTATTTGATACATGGTTGGCACAGCCTCCAGCCTCATAGCAACATACAACCCACCACAGTATGAAAAACTGACAGGCAAGTGGTGGCTTGTATTAATAGAGATTCAAAACTCTAAACTTGGGTCTTTGTACTCGCTGCCTAGTTCTTAGATTGCTATCACTCTTTCTGTTTTAGGGAGTTTTAAACATTTTGCTTTTGAAAAATTTTGCTTAATTTATGTTGAAGGAAGGGTTTTGATGACACTGGTTTAGAGGCAAAAGAAAGCCTGAAAAGGCTGTGGTGTAGACCCCTTTACAAACCCTAGTCATCTGCTTCCCAGGCCACAACTAGTGTTGTGAAGCAGTGGGGTTAGTTAAGGCCTCATCTTATTTCCTGACTGTGCTGCTTTGGCTCAAGGAGCAAAGCACATGTTATCTATTAATGGGTCTTTAAATCTGATCCAACTGATGATTTATTACTAAAATGTCCTTGAATTATTGTTACACATTGACTATTATTCTTAGTTTCTAATACTGATATTGACCTTTTCTTATTTGGGTGTTTTCATGGGTTTTTAATGCAAAATTGAATGGCATTTTTTACTTTCTTTTTCTAGGTCCACCCCTCCCCCATTAATGATGCCTAACCATTAAAAAAAATTGCTTTGAGTTTTTTGAGTGTGTATTTTTCAAGAATCTATGCAATTATAAACAATTTGAAGGCAATGACTGAATGTTGAACTAATGATGTGTGATGGAAAGACTTCTGCTTAATAAGTTAGTATAATTCTAATTGTTTTTGTAGTAATCAGTTTCTTTAGTTGAAGAGTAAAAGGAATGGGATAAGTGTTTATAATTCCATCTCCTGAGGTTTTTTTTTTTTTTTTTTTTTTTCATAAGACTGTCAAAGTAATAAAAAGTTGGGAAAGATACCTGAAAGAAACTTATGGAATTTTTAATTTTAATTCTCAAGAAGAAAAAGACTATAACCTAGCTTAGTAATTATGAACAGGTTCTCAGTTTGTCTCAGGGAAATCAGAGGTCTCCAAAACCCTTTCAGACAGCCCAGAAGGCCAAAAACATGTCATAACAATATTAAGATGTTGTTTGTCTTTTTCATCTTCATTTTCCCACACATGTATGACGGAGTTTTCTGGAGACTATGTGATGTGTAATATCACAGAAGATTGTTAATGCAAAAGTGAATAAAATAATCCAGCTGTCTTCTATTGAGCCTGAAATGAAAGAGATTTGCAAAAATACGTAAAACAGTGCTATCCTTCTAAGTTATTTTCATTTTGAAAAACATAGTTACTTTTTATAAAATGTTATTTTTAATGTGTAATTGATTTATTATAATATTGAAAATAATTCATAAATAATTTTATAAACTTCTCAGTTTTTATTTTGTACACAACATATATCTATAGCTATAACTCACACAAACAAATGTTACTTGGATTTCTAAATAATGTTTAAGAGCATTAAAGACCAAGAGTCCTAAGACCAAAGTTTTGAGAACTTTTGACCAAACCTATAACTCTTAGTATAAGCTAAGTAACAAATGGTTATGTTACTTCTATCCTTGAGATTCTAAATGTCCAAAGGCAAATTCTTGCCCATGTTTTTATGACTAATATTCATTAGGCATCATTGATTCAAAACTAATTGTTAATAAGAACAAAGGGGATATTTTTTCTTTCAGATTATTATAAAGTTCTCAATATTTTTTTACAATGACTGCATTTAATATTTCTATAACTCATATTACTACAGCCACCACTTGTCTGTCAGTTTGTTATACTGTGTTGGCTTATGAGACTGGAGGCTTTGCCACTGGTATTTCAAATATCAGCAGGGTCACACACAGTGGACAGGTTTCAGCAGAGCTTCCAGGCTAGGGCAGACTTGGAAGAATGAAAGCACTATCCACTTCTCAAAGAACTGACCAGTGAAAACATTACAAATAGCAGTGAAACACTGTCTGATATATTATTGGAAAACTTTATGAATAGCCCTGAAACATTGTCTGATATAGTGCCAGAAGATGAGCCAGTCAGGTCAGAACGCACTCAAAATATGACTGGGGAAGAGCTGCTTCCTCAAAGTAGAGTAGACCTAAATGACATGGATGGAGTAAAGCTTTCAAGATCTCCATTTGCTGATGTGGCACAACACAAAAAGGGAAGAAATAGCTGCAATCATCCATTAATAATTGGAACGTAGAATACAAGCAGTATGAATCTAGGTTCTGGAAGTTGTCAAAAATGAAATGGAACACATAAAAATCTATATCCTTGGCATTAGTGAGCTAAAATAGATTGGTTTTGGCCATTTTGAATCAGATAACCATATGATCTAGTATGCCAAGAATAACAAATTGAAGAGGAATAGTATGGCAGTCATTGTCACAAAGAATGTTTCAAGATCTATCCTGAAGTACAATGTGGTCAGTAATAGGATAATATCCACATGCCTACAAGGAAGACCAGTTAATACTACTATTATTCAAATTTACACACCTATCACCAAAGCCAGTGATGAAGAAATTGAAGATTTTTACCAACTTCCTCAGTCTGAAATTGACCAAACATGTAATGAAGATCTGTTGATTATCACTGGTAATTGGAATGAAAAAGTTGGAAACAAAGAAGAATCACTGGTAGTTGGAAAATATGGCCTTGGTGAAAGAAATGACACTGGAAATGACATGACAGAATTTTGCAAGACCATGGGCTTATTCATTTGCAAATACCTTTTTTCAAGAATATAAATGGTGGCTATACATGTAGACTTTGTCAGATGGAATACACAGGAATAAAATCTTGGAAAGAGGTGATGGAGATACTCAATATTTTCAGCCAAAACAAGGTCAGGAGCTGATTGTGGAACAGACCATCAACTATTCATCAGCAAGTTCAAACTGAAGGTGATGACAATTAAACAAATCCACCAGAGCCAAAATATGACTTTGATAATATCCCTCCTGAATTTAGAGACCATCTAAAGAATAGATTTGATGCACTGAACACCAGTGACCAAAAAACAGAGGAATTGTTGGATGATATCGAGAGCATCATCCATGAAGAAAGCAAAGGTCATTAAAAAGACAGGAAAGGAAGAAAAGACAAAAATGGATGTCAGAAGAGACTCTGAAACTTGCTCTTGAAAGGAGAGTAGCTAAAGGAAATGGAAGAAATGACAAGGTGAAAGAGCTAAGCAGAAGATATCAAAGAGCAACTCGAGCAGACAAAGCCAATTCCTTTAATGAAATGTACAAAGACCTGGAGTTAGAAAACCAAAAGGGAAGAACATGTTCAGCATTTCTCAAGCTTCTATGGGGAAAATATTGAAAGATTCTATTGGCAAAATATTGAATGATGCAGGAAGCATCAAAAGAAGATGGAAGGAATACACAGAGTCCCTGTACCAAAAAGAGCTGGTCGATGTGCATCCATTTCAGGAGGTGGCATATGATCAAGAACCAATGGTACTAAAGGAAGAAGTCAAAGCTGCACTGAAGGAACTGGTGAAAAACAAGGCTTCAGGAATGAATGGAATACCCATGGAGATGTTTCAACAAATGGATGCCCCACTGGAGTTATGCCAAGGGATTTGGAAGACTACCTGACCAACTGACTGGAAGAGATCCATATTTGTACCCATTGCAAAGAAAGATGATCCCACAGAATGTAGAAATTATTGAACAATATCATTAATATCGCATGCAAGTAAAATATTACTGAAGATAATTCAAACACCATTGCAGCAGTATATTGACAGAGAACTTCCAGAGATGCAGGCTGGATTCAGAAGGGAATGTGAACAAGGGACATTATTGCTGATGTCAGTTGATCTTGGGTGAAAGCAAAGAATACCAGAAAGATGTTTACTTGTGTTTTATTGACTATTTGTGGATCATAACAAATAGTGGATAACATTGAGAAGAATGGGAATTTCAGGACTCTTAATTGTACTCATGAGGAACCTATACATAGACCAGGAGGCTGTCATTCAAACAGAACAAGGGGACACTGCATGCTTTAAAATCAAGAATGGAGTGTGTCAGGGTTGTATCCTTTCCCCATACTTATTTAATCTATACCCTGAGCAAATAATCTGAGAAGCTGGACTGTATGAAGAAGAACGTAGCATCAAGACTGGAGGAAGGCTCATTAACAACCTGCAATGCACTGACCACACAACTTTGCTTGCTGAAAGTGAGGATGACTTGAAGCACTTACTGATGAAGATTCAAGAATATAGTCTGCAGTATGTATTATATCTCAATATAAAAAAAAACAAAAATTCTCACAACTGGACCTATAAGCAGCATCATGATAAATGGAGAAAACTTTCAGGTTGTCAAAGAGTTCACATTGCTTGGTTCTACAATCAACGCTAATGAAAGCAGCAGTCAGGATATCAGATGACATATAGCCCCGGGTAAGTCAGCTGCAAGGGACCTCTTTCAAGTGCTGAGGGGCAGAGATGTCTCCTTGAACTAAGGTATGCCTGACACAAGCCATAATATTTTCAATCGCCTCATGTGCATGTGAGAGCTGGACAATGAATAAAGAAGACCGAAGAAGAATTGATGCTTTTGAGATGTGGTGGTGGCAAAGAATGCTGAAAGTACCATAGAGTGCTAAAAGAACTAACAACTCTGTCCTAGAGGAAGCAAGTGCAGCGAGAATGCTCCTTGGAAGTGAGAATGGCCAGAGTTCATCTCACCTACTTTGGTCATGTTTTCAGAAGGGACCATTCCCTGGAGAAGGATATCATGGTTGGTAAGGTGGAGGGCCGACGAGGGAGGGGAAGGCCCTCAACGAGATAGATTGGCACAGTGGCTGTGGCTAGAGGTTAACTATAGTTGGGATCGTGGATTTGGTGCACGACCAGGTGGTGTTTCGTTCTGTTGTGCATAGGGTCGTTATGAGTTAGAGGCGACGCAACAGCACATAACAACAACAAAACTTTGATCATGTTGTTAGAAGGGACCATTCCCTGGAGAAGGATATCATACTTGATAAAGTGGAGGGTCAGCGAAAAAGAGGAAGACTCTTAGCGAGATACACTGACACACTGGTTACAATAATGGACTCAGGTACAGCAAGGAGTGTGAGGCTGGTGCACGACTAGGCAGTGCTTTGTTCTGTTAAACGTAAGGTCACTATGAGTTGGAGCTGGCTCCACAGCACCTAACAACAACAACAATATGACTAATAGTTATTATTCATTAAGATAGTACTTTATAGTAAGCATTTTACATGTGTGAACTTATTTAATCTTCCTGGCAATTCTTCGAAGTAGGCACCATGGGTTTCATTATTTTACATGTGAAAGAAAAAAAGATTAGAATATCAAGTGACTTGGCCATGATCATTCAGCAGGTAAATGGTGGAACATGGATGCTAATGTGGGTTAAGTCAACTTCAGAGCCATGGACTATTGTCACTATTGAAACGTACCTTCTTCACAGCCAATACTGATTTTTAATGTCAACTCATTAGATATGGTCATCATTTGTCTTTATAGCAATACCTTGCAAAAATGTTGATTGAATCATGTTAAAACATACAAGCATGTTCCAGCTATTACCTTTAATTCCTTTATTCAATTGTTCATTCAATAAATATTTATTGAGTACCTACAGCTTGCCAGAATATGTTCTGTTTTATCCAAACAAAGCTGACAAACATCTCTGCTTGTTCAGAACTTATATTCTGTCAGGTGAAAAGATGAAAAACAATAATTTAAAAAATAAATAAATTATATTGGATGTTAGGATAGTAGTGAAGTTGTTGTTGTTAGCTACCATTGAGTCAATTTTGACTCATACTTACCCTATGTACAACAGAACAAAACACTGCCTGGTCTTGTACCATCCCCACAATTGTGTTTGAGCCCATTGTTGCAGCCACTGTGGCAGTCTATCTTCTTGAGAGTTGTCTTCTTTTTAGCCGACCATCTACTTTACCAAGTATGATATTTCCAGGGGCTTGTCCCTCTTGATAGCGTATCCAAAGTACCTGAGACAAAGTCTTGCCATCACTGTTTTTAAGAAGCATTCTTTCTGTACTTTGCTCAAAACAAATTTGTTCCTTCTTCTGTAAATCCATGGTGTATTCAGTAATCTTTGCTAGCACCATAATCCAAATGCATCGATTCTTCTTCAGTCATCCTTATTTATTGTTCAGCTTTGACATGTATATGAAACGATTGAAATATTATGGCTTGGTCGGGTGAACCTTAGTCTTCAAAGTGACATCTTTGCTTTTTAACCCTTTAACGAGGTATTTTGCCACAGATTTCCCACTGTCATGTATTGATTGATTTTCTGACTGTTTCTTCCATGGGCATTGATTGTGGACCTAAGTAAAATGAAATCCTTGACAACTTCAGTATTTTCTGTTTATCATGATGTTGTTTATTGATCCAGTTGTGAGAATTTTTGTTTTCTTTATGTTGAGATGTAATTCATACTGAAGGCTGTAGTCTTTGATCTTCATGAGTAAGTCCTTCAAGTCTTCTTCTCCTTCAGCAGGAAGGTTGTGTCATCTGTATATGGCAGGTTGTTAATGAGTCTTCCTCCAATCTAGATGCCTTGTTCTTCTTCATATAGTCCAGCTTCTCAGCTTACTTGCTCAGCATACAGATTGAGTAAGTATGGCGAAAGGATGTAATGGTGACACACATCTTTCTTGATTTTAAACTTTGTAATATCCATTTGTTCTGTTAAAATGACTGCTTCTTGGTCTATGTCCAGGTTGGGTATAACCACAATTAAGTGTTCTGGATTTCCCATTATTTGCAATATTATCCATAATTTGTTGCAAACCATTCAATCAAATGTCTTTTCATTGTCAATAAAACACAAGTAAACACCTTTCTGTTATTCTCTGACAGTAGCAGTGATATCCCTTGTTCCACATACTCTTCTGAATACAACTTGAATTTCTGGATGTTCCCTGTTGATTTATTACTGCAACCATTTTTGAATTATCTTCAGCAAAATTTTAATTGTGAATGATGTTATTGACATTATTTAATAATTTCCACAATTTGTTGCACCACCTTTCCTTGGAATGAGCACAAATAGGGATCTGTTCCATTCTATTGGCCAGGTAGCTGTCTTCCAAATTTGTTGGTATAGACAAGTGAGAAGTTCCAATGTCACATCCATTTGTTGAAGTAGGCCCAGAATATTTTAACAACAGCAAGAAGCCAGTGTGTCTGGAGTGGAGGGAGCCAGGAGGATCATGGGAGGAGAAACAGTCAGAGATGATGTACAGGGAACCATATTACCTACTTCCTTGCAGCCCATAAGGTCCGTAGGTGGTACGAGTTTTTTGCACTCAACTACTAACAGAAAAATTGGTGGTTTGAACCAAGCTACCAAGCAGGGTTGTGGAAGAAAGGCCTGGTGATCTACTTCCATAAAGATTACAACCAATAAAACCCTAGGAACTCAGTTTTACTGTATAACTCATGGGGTTGCCATGAGCCTGAATCTATTCTATTTTATTTTTTTGTGGTTTGTAATGCATAGTAAGTACTTTGAACGAAATTAGGTTAGGGTTTCAATCAGGGGGATGATATGATATGACATATTTCATAGGGTCATTCATCCTGCCATGCTAAGAATAACAAGTAGAGGGACAAAAGTGGAAATCCAGGAGACTGTTATGGAGCTATTTCTGTAATCCAGATAAGAAATCATGGTGACTTTGACCAGAAAGTAAAAAAGTCAGAGCCAGATACGTGATTTCAGAAGGGGTGAGAAGTGACTTGGTGAGAATGTTTTAATAGTAGATATGTTTTAAAGGAGGAGCTCTGGTGCTGCAGTAGTTAAAGCACTTGGTTAAAGAACTCCTAACTGAAGGGTCAGTGGTTAGAACCCACTAGCTGCTCTGGGGGAGAAAGGTGTGGCAATCTGCTTCTGTAAGGATTTATGGAAACCCTGTGGTACAGTTCTACTCTGTCTATATGGTTGCTATGAGTTGAGATAGACTTGAGTGCAGTGGTTTGGATTTTGGGGGAGGTGATGTTTTAGAGGGAATTACACCAAGTTTCACCAAGAGACAACTTCAGGAATCATAGAACAAATGGTTATGACTAAATTCACACTTACAATGTGTCACCTGACCTGTAATGGAAGTAAAATATCTTCTTTCTAGTTGTAATGTTTTATTTTTAGAAGTACTCTATTTAGAATCCCTTAAAAGTAGCAGATCTGAAAATTACAGGAACTGGTAAATAGCTGTCAATGACTAATCACTATATTATTCATAGATTAAAAGGAATATTTGGTTTTAGGCAATTGGGCTGGATGGCTAATGACTACATGCATGTAATTGCCAGATGATTTAGGAAACACCTTGTGTCGGACTTTAAATTGAATTATCAGCAATTCATATATCTGCTAAAATCTAAGTGTAATCATTAACCCTGTCCAGGTAGAGATCAGATATTCATTGTCAAAGACAAGTTCTTAGCACAATTAAATATATAATTTATTCTTCTTAGCTCAGAGTTCATTTTAAAACATGACATTTTTAAGCTGTCATCTGCCCTCTAATGGAAGTAAAATGTCTTCTTTCTAGTTATATTGTTTTATTTTTATAAGTATTCTACTTAGAATTCCTCAAAAGTAGCAAATCTGAATATACACACACACATATATGTATATATACATACATTTGGGTTAATTTAATGAGTGTTTTCATTTTAAGAGGGAATCTATATAATGTTAAAGGTAGTAGTTAAACTGACAGTTAAACCAGCAAAGTTTGAATCCTTACACCATTCTTACTAGTTGAGTAAATTCCATTGAATTACTTAATCTCTGTCTTGGCTGCTTCTTTTGAGAAATGGAAAACTGTGTCTTCATAGGTGTTGAGGTTGAGCACCCTTATCCTCATACTATGTTTGGTACAAAGCATTGTTGTTGTTAGGTGCTGTCGAGTCATTTCTGACTCATAGCGACCCCATGCACAGCAGAACCAAACACTGCCCAATCCCATGCCAGCTCCATGATCCTTGCTATATATATTTGAGACCATTGTCGCAGCCACTGTGTCAATCCATCTCGTCGAAGGCCTTCCCCTCTTTTGTTGACCCTCCACCTTACCAAGCATGACATCCTTTTCCAGGGAATGGTCCCCTCTGACAACATGACCAAAGTAGGTGAGACGAAGTCTGGCCACTCTCGCTTCCAAGGAGCATTCTGGCTGCACTTCCTCCAGGACAGATATGTTAGTTCTTTTAGCAGTCCATAGTACTTTCAGCATTCTTCACCAGCACCACAACTCAAAAGCATCAGCTCTTCTTCAGTCTTCCTTATTCATTGTCCAGATGTCAAATGCATACGAGGTGATAGGAAATTTCATGGCCTGTGTCAGGCGCACCTTAGTCCTCAAGGAGACATCCTTTCCCCTCACCACTTGAAAGAGTTCCTTCACAGCCTACCTGCCCAGTGCTATACGTGGTCTAATGTCCTGACTGCTGCTTCCATTGGCCTAGATTACAGAACCAAGCAACGTGAATTCTTTGACAATCTCAATCTTTTCTCCATTTGTTGTGATGCTGCTTATTGGTCCAGTTGTAAGGATTTTTGTTTTCTTTATATTGAGATGTAATCCATACTGCAGACTGTGTTCTTCAATCTTCCTCATTAAGTGCTTCAAGTCATCCTCACTTTCAGCAAGCAAAATTGTATCATCAGCATATCTCAGGTTGTTAATGATTCTTCCTTCAATCCTGCTGCCATGTTTTTCTTCATATGGTCCAGCTTCTGGGATCTATATGTTCAGCATATAGATTGAATAAGTATGGGGAAAGAATACAACCCTGATGCACTCTCTTCTTGATTTTAACTCATGTAATGTCCCCTTGTTCTGTTCAAACGACAGCCTTCTGGCCAATGTACAGGTTCCTCATGAGTACAATCAAGTGTTTGGGAATTCCCATTCTTCTCAGTGTTATCCATAATTTGTCATGACCCACACAATCAAATACTTTGCAGAGTCAATAAAACACAAGTAAACATCTGTCTGGTATTCTTTGCCTTGAGCCAAGATCCATGTGACAGCAGCTATGATATCCCTTGTTCCATGTCCTCTTCTAAATCCAGCTTGCACCTTTGTACAAAGCATGGACACAAAAAATGCACAATAAATACTATTTTTATTATAAGGCCACACTGACAATTTTAAGGAAAGTATCCTCAATAATGCATATTACTTCAGATTGATACTGCCATTGAGTCAGATCCGACTTATAGAGACCCCTCCTTGGGTTTCCGAGGCAGTATCACTATGGAAGTAAATTGCCCAATCTTCCTTCTGAGGAGTGGCTGGTAGGTTTGAACCACCAGCTTTCTGGTTAGCAGTCAAATGCCTTAGGTGCTGCCACCAGCACTGTCAAAAGACTGGCTAACCAATCAACCCAGCAGTATTTTGTCTTAAACAAGGGAAAGAAAATTTTTGTACTTGTAATTAATCTATTGATACCTGAAAAATTGCCTTACCATGGAGACTATTTCATACATATATTGAATAAGAAGTATGTTTCCAGTCATAACTATAGCACATGTCAAGTCAAGTATTCTTTCCATAGGGGAGGAAAAAAAAAAAAACCTTTCATAGAATGGAAAATACAAATACTGAAAAAGCTTCTGGATGCCACTTAATTTCAAAAGTCTTTTTTTTTTTTTTTTAACCTAATTCCATATTTATCTGCTCTTTTAAAATAAACCCTTATCATTTCTGAGCAATATTTCTAGAGAAAAGATATCTTGACAAAGCAGAAAAGAATTCTTCCTTGTATTAAAATTAGATGTAATTTTTTTTCCTGATTGCATAAATATTGTTCATCCAAAATAGCAGAGAAAACTCAAGGAGATCACATATTGCATATGTCTAAAAATGTTTAATTCCCTGGAATTTCCTAATTTAGTATTTATGACTATTTACATGTTTCTGCTACAAACATCTAAATATAACTAACTATATGCATTCATTACTCTGACATGTTTTTATATAATATGCTATATATGTAGGAATATTATTGAAGTTACCCTTGAAAAATGAAAAAGGGTAAAATGATTAAGCAAGAAAAATGATGATTATGAATGATAAACATGGGGCCAAAGAAAATTGCAGAGTAGTAAAATCATGACCAGGAAAGAAAAACATATCCATCTTACATTAATGCAGAACATCATGGATAGAGATCTTCTTTCAATTACTGTTGGTGCCATGAGCCAAATGATTCTGAGTTTGTTTGAACTAAGCCACAGAGGAACTGCTGTTGGGAATCAATTTCAAGCTCTGGAGCAAGGTTTTCAAAAGCCAAAAAATGTGGTCTCATGCAGGGTATGGGATTTTGAAGGCATATTTTGTAGTGTGGGAATGACTTTTTACTGACATGAAGGAAATGGGGAGTAAAAGGGAAAGTATCTTTCCTGTGTGACAGTTAAGACTTCAGTAACCTGATGCTTTCACAAGCAATCAGACACACCATCCTGTGGTTTTACATAAATGTTTTTCTTAGATGAGTAGGCCCCGTTACCAAATGGATGTGAAAGTTTTCTTTTTTTAATTTATTTATTTTTACTTTTTATTGTGATTTGAGTGAAATTTACAGAGCAAATGGGTTTTCTATTATAAAAATCAGTGCACATCTTGTTTTGTTATATCAATTGCAATACCCACAATGTATTCACTTGTAGGTTATTGTTATTATTGTTATTGCAGGATTTTGCATGTAATAGTACAAAGCTTTGTTGCCTTTGATTCGTTTGCTCCTCCCAGTGTCTTTCTTTGTCTTGATCATTTTGTATATAGCCTTTCCCTTTACCCAATTGTGTCTAGCCTCTAGTTAGTGATTTGTCCTCCCTTTCCTTTCCACCCCTAGTAACCTTAAAAGAATGTTTCTTTCTGTAGGTAAATCTTTTCTTGACTTTTTACAGTAGAGGTCTCATACAGTGTTTGTTCTTTTGTGACTAACTGTTTTCATTCAACATAATATCCTCTAGGTTCATCCATGTTATGAGGTGTTTCATAAAGTCATCATTATTCTTCAGCATTGCATAGTATCCCATTGTGGGTATGTACCATATTTAGCTTATCCATTCGCTTATTGATGGGCACTTACATTGTTTCCATGTTTCTGGTACTGTAAATAATGTTGCAATGAATGTGGGTATAATATGTCTGGTCTTCTCATGGCTCTTATTTCTCTATAAGAAATATATACTTAGTAGTGGGATTGCAGGATCAATTCCTTGGTTGATATTGGGTATTTCTATTTTCTTGGTTGATATTGGTATTTCTATTTTCACTTTTTTTTGAGGAAGCATTCTACAGTAGTTGGAGTATTTTACAATATTACCAGCAGTATTGAGGGTTCAATCCCAGTCTCTCCACCCTGTAAGTAGCATTTTTTTTTTTTTTTTTTTTTAAACTTAGCTTTCAATTCAATGCTGGGGTAAAATATGTCATTGCTTTTTTTTTTTTTGCATTTGCATTTGCATCTCTCTAAAGACTAATGTAGTGATACTGCCTCAGAAACCCAAGGAGGGGTCGCTATGAGTCGGGTCCGACTTGACGGCACATAACAACAACAACAACAACAAAGACTAATGATCATGAGTGTTTATTCATGTGATTGTTAGCTGCCTGAATGTCTTCTTTAGTGAGCTTTCTGTTCTTGCCCTCTGCCCATTTTTCAATTGGATCATTTGTCTTTTTGTTGTTGAATTGTTGAAGCTTTCTATAAATTTTAGAGATTAGTTCCTTGTCCAATATATTATTGCCAGTCATATTTTCCCAGTCTGTAGGTGCTCATTTCATTCTTTTAAAGAAGTCCTTTGATACACATAAATGATTAATTTTATGAAGTTTCAGCATCTAGTTTGTTTTCTGCTCTTTGCACATTTTTTTACTTGTGATTACAATATATTTATGTCATATTATAGGACCCTTAAGTTTGTCCCTATTTTTTCTTTGATGATCTTTATACTATTAGATTTTACATTGATGTCTTTTATCTATCTTGAGTTAATTTTCTTATATGGTGAGAGATATGGATCCTGTTTCATTGTTCTGCAAATAGACATCCAGTTTTTCCAATACCATTTGTTAAAGAGACAAACTCTTCCCAATTTAATGAGTTTCAGCCTTTTGTCAAAGATCAGCTGTCCATAGGTGGATGGATTTACTTCTAAGTTCTAAGTTTTGTTCTACTGGTCTACAATGTCAGTCATTGTACCAATACCAGGCTATCTTGACTACCATGACTATAAAGTAAGTTTTAAGTTTGGGGATTATGAGGTCTCCTACTTTATTTTTTTTTAGTAGTGCTTTGCTTATTTGGGGTCTTCTTCCTTTCCATTCAAAGTTGGTGATTAGTGTTTCTATTTCTTTAAAGAATGATGATGGAATCTGGATCAGGATTGCATTATACCTGTAGATCACTTTGGGTATTATTGACATTTTCACAATGCTAAAGCTTCCTATCCATAGCATGGTATATATGCTTCCATTTGTATAGATCTGTTAGTTTCTTGCAGTAGTGTTTTGTAGTTTTCTGTGTTTAGGTGTGTTGTGTATCTGGTTAGATTTACACCTAAGTACTTAATCTTTTGCTTGGTTATTGTAAATGGTATTGTTTTCCTGATTTGCTTTTCAAAGTTTTCTCTGTTAGCGTAGACTGACTTTTGTATGTTGACCTTCTACCGTGTCACTTTGCCAAAACCTTCTGTAAGTTCCAATAGTTTTCTTATTGAGTCTGTAGGATTTTCTATGAATAGGATCATATCTTTTGCAAACAGAGATAGTTTTACTTCTTCTTTGCTAATTTGGATGCCTTTTAATTCCCTTTCTTGCCCTACTCTTCTGGCTAGGATTTTCAATACAATATTGAACAGGAGTGGTGATAAAGAGCAACCTTAGCTGGTTCCCATTCAAAAGGGGAATGTTTTTCAGTCTTTGTCCATTGAGAATAATGTTAGCTGCTGGTTTTGTGTATTTGACATTAATTGCATTGAGGACTTCCCTTCTATTATGATTTAGCTCAGTGTTCCTGTCAAGAATGGGTGCTGAATTTTATGAAGTGCCTTTTCTGTATTGTTTGATAAAATCATGTTGTTCTTTTCTGTTGTTTTATTTATGTTCTGTATTATGTTTAATGTTTTTCTAATTTTGAACCATCCTTGTGTACCTGTTATGAGTCTCACTTATTCGTAATGCATCATTTTTTTGATATGTTATTGGATCCTATTGGCTAGGATTTTGATGAGAATTTTTGTGAGTATATTCATGAGGGATATTGGTTTATAATTTTATTTTTCAGTGTTATGTTTGTCTGATTTTGGTATCAGGATTATGTTTGCTTCATAGAATGAGTTTAGGAACATTTCATTCTTTTCTATATTATGGAATAATTTGAGTAGAAATGGTGTCTTACTTTTCTTTCTTTATTCTTCTTCTTTTTTTTTTTAATGACCTGTTTAATTTCTTCTTTTTTGATGAGTCTGTTCAAATTTTCTACCTCAGATTGTGTTAGTCTGCGTAGATAATTGATTCTTTTCTTGCTCATATTATTTGCATTCTCTTCTTATTTTCCTATGCTAAACATGTCAATGATTTGTCAATTTTATTAAACCTTTCAAAGAACCAACATTTAGTCTTGTTGGTTCTTTCTGTTGTTTTTCTGTTTCATTTATTTCTGCTTAAACATTTCTTATTTCCTTTCTTTTGGTGATTGTAAAGTTTTTTTGGGTGTTGTTTTCCTAATTGTTGAAGATGTTGGGTTAATGTGTTGATTTTGGTTCTTTCTTCTTTTTTGATATGTGTGTTTATTGCTATAAATTGTCCTCTGAGAACTGCTTTTGCTGTGTCCCAAAAATTTTGGTATGTTGTTTTCAGACTCATCTGATTCAAGGATTTTTTTTTACTTTCATTTTTAATTTCTTCTATAAATAGTTTTTAAACAGGGTGTTGTTCAGTTTCTATGCATTTGATGTTTTCTCCTGTATATTGTTGTTTATTTTTTAATTTATAACATTATGATCTGATTAGATGCTTTGTTGTATTTTGATATTTTAAATGCATTGAGGCTTGCTTTGTACTCTAACATATGATCTATTCTAGAGAATGTTTCATGTGCTATGGAAAAGAATATATATAGTGCTGTCATGAATGGAGTGTTCTGTGTACATCTGTGAGGTCTAGTTCTTTGTTTATATTGTTTAGATATTCAATATATTTGTTGAATTTTTTTCTAGGTGTTCTGCACTTCATTGAAAATAGTGTATTAAAGGTTCCTACTGTTATTGTGTATATGCCTATTTCTCTTTTCAATGCTGTTAAAGTTTGATTTATTTATTTTGAAGCTCTTTCATTGGGTACATAGATATTTGTTATGGCTGTGTTCTTTTGTTGGATTGACCCTTTAATCATTAAATAAGACCCTTCCTTGTCTCTATTGCTGGTTTTTGCCTTAAAGTCTATGTTATTATTAGAAATTAATATTGCCACACTTGCTCTTTTTAGGTTGCCATTTGCTAGACATATATATCTTTTGATTTTTTAATCTTGTTGCCTAAGCTTTGTGTCTTGTAGACAATATATTGATGGGCCATGTTTTCTTATCCATTATCTACACTCTGTCTCTTGGCTGGTACATTTAGCCCATTGACATTCAGTTTAATTATTGATAAGGGTTAATTCACTGTTCCCATTTTGCTCAGTTTCATTTTTTGTGCTATTGATGACTGTGTAGTGTAGCTAACTCCTGACTGCTGGGAAAAAATAAAAAGAGACAGTGGAGACATGGTTACAGTAGGGGCATGGAGCTTGCACCACCTCCTACAGAGGGGTGGGGGGGCACTACTGTCTGCCGAGAGAGTGATGGGGTGGATACCTATTCCGTGAGAAAAACAACAAAAAAAGAAGACAAGGGATAGAGGAGAAAAAAGAAAAAATGAAGAGGGAGAGGGGAAAACTAAGAAGAAAGGAAAAAGAGAGAGAAAAAAGAAGAAAGATAACACTATTGACAAAAGGACTCACCATCAAGCATGGTTGTGGTGGGAACACAGCACTTGCTCCACAGTAATACACACCACCAACTAGGGAGCAGCACTGGTGAGCACCACTGAGAGTGGTGTCAGCAGGGGATTGTGTGCCTATTTCATGGGATAAAAAAGGAGGGTGGGGATAGAGAGGAGGAAGAAAAAAAGCAAGGGGTGAATGAAGAACCAAGAAGAAAGATAGTGAATAAAGGAAAAAGAAAAGTAGTACAGCACTGGCAGTGTGGGAATTTGACTGGTCATGGGTGATTGGGGTTTGGGGTGGGGCACTGTTCTGGTCCCTAGGAAGTTTGTAGGGTATGAGGAGAAGATCACAACTCTCTGGTTGCTGATCATTGATGTGGATGCTGATGCAGTCCTGGGTAAGCCAAGCTGGTTATCTGGTTCCTGCCCGATTGGAACACTATTTGCAATAATTCAAAATGGCCACACTCTCCCAGTTGACAATTCAGCACTCATAGGCCTCCCTGTTCACTGTTTTTGTTCACTTTCTTCCTCTAATCGGTATTTGATCTACATAATTTATCCTTTCCTTTGAAACTCTGTCTTCCAGGATTGTCATCCATATCTGTTTTACTTGGTTTCTCAAGTCTTTGTTGTAGAGGGGCTGGATAGTATATCTTTCCAGTTTCCCAACTTGAGTCCTCCCAATCCAACATATTTTGAATGCTGTATCCACTGAATCCCTTTCATTTTACTTTATGTATCTCTTATCTTCTGATTTACTGACTGTTGCCACCAAGTAATCCATTATGCATGGAGCAGAACTAGTTCAAGATAAAATATCAAATAATAAAATTATTAAAGTTTTGTTTTCATCCATTCTCAGCTTGCTGCAGTTAACCTCTCCTAAGATGGAGCATCTTTGTTTTATACTCCCTGATCCACAACCCTAGTTCTCATATAACCCTGATATTACAGTTTTCTCCTCCAGCTTATCCAGTAAAGCTGAAATTCAAAATGCAATTTTTATGTTAATCATTTCTCATTTTATATGACCTTAATTCTGTTGTGCCTAAGTTTTCAAACTATTTAACTTGAAGAAACAGCTCCCTACTCTGACTGTTCATTGCAATCATATAAGGATTGTGTAAAACATAACTATGCTTGAGCCATCCAACACCCATATACTCTCATTTAGTTGTCTGGGGTGAGGTTCAGGTCAGTATTTTTAAAACTATTCTAGATGATTCTAATATACGGTTTAGAGAGTCACTGACTTATCTCTGATCCTGTAAGGAAAGAACTTTATCTCCTTTTAAGGTAATTTCTGGAAATCCAAGAAGAAAATATTGTATCAGTCAGGGCTTCATAAGGGAAGTAGATCACCTATGAGTATTACATAATAAGGGATTAATTATGGGATTTTAGATCCATAATTAATACTACTATAAAACCATGGGATGAGCTGAGGAAGGGAAGTCAGTTGGAGCATCAGAGTAAAGCAGCAGGCCAGCCCTCCTGACACCTGGGCATGAGATATCAAATTGGACATCCCAAGGAAATCTCAGAAGCCTTTCAAAGAACCAACATTTAGTCTTGTTTTCTATAAATTTTAGAGATAGGTCCTTTGTCCGATACGTCCTTGCTGAATATTTTTTCTCATTCTTTAGGTTCTCTTTTTACTCTTCTGGAGAAGACTTTTGAACATATAAGAATTTAACTATTAGAAGGTCCCAATCATCTAGTTTATCTTTGGCTGTTTGTGCATTTTGGGTTATGCTTGATAGTCTATTTATGCCATAAATTAGGGTCCCTAAGCTCTGGTAGTGTAGTGCCTAAGGCACTTGACTGCTAACCAGAAGGCTGGTGGTTCAAACTCACCAGTCACTCCTCAGAAGGAAGATGGGGCAATCTACTTCCTTAGTGATACTTCCTCGGAAACCCAAAGAGGGGTCGCTATGAGTCGGGTCCAACTCAAGGGCACATAACAACAACAACAAGTTTTCCCTTGGAGCTCTGGTGGTGTAGTGCCTAAGGTATTTAACTGCTAACCAGAAGGCTGGTGGTTCAAATCCACAAGCCACTCCTTGGAAGGGAGACTGGAAAATCTACTTCTGTAGTGATACCACCTCGGAAACCCAAGGAGGGTCGCTATGAGTCAGATCTGACTCCATGGCTGTGAGGCTTTTGTTTTTTTAAGTTTGCCTTATTTTTTCTTTGATGAACTTTATAGTTTTAGACTTCATATTTAAGTCTTTGATCAATCTGGAGTTAGTTTTTGTCTATGGTGTGAAGTATGGATCTTGTTTAATTTTTCTGCAAGTGAATATCCAGTTTTGTCAGCACCATTTGTGAAAGAAACTGTCTCCTCCCCATTAAATGGATTTTGGCACTTTGTCCAAGATCAGCTGACCATAGGTTGATGGATCTATGGATCTATTTCTGGGTTCTCAATCCTATTCCATTGGTCTATATGTTTGTCATTGTATCAGACTGTTTTGACAACTGTGTTTGTATATTAGGTTTTGAAATTGGGGAATGTGAGATCTCCTACTTTATTCTTCTTCTTCAATAGTGCTTTGCTTATCCGAGGCCTCTTTCCTTTCCATATATAAAATTAGTGATTTTTTTTTTTTTCCATGTCTTTGAAGAATGTTGATAGAATCTGGATCAGGATTGCATTCAATGTATGGTTTGCTTTGGGTAGTATTGACATTTTCACTATGTTCAGTCTTCCTATCTATGAGCATGGTATGTTTTTCCATTTATGTAGATCTCTTTGAAGTAGTGTTTTGTAGTTTTCTTTGTATAGGTCTTTTGTGGTCCTGGTAGGATTTATTCTGAAGTATTTTATCTTTTTGGTAGCTATTGTAGGTGGTACTTATTTCCTTATTTCATTTTCAGAGATCTCTTTGTTGATGTAGAGGAATCCAACTGATTTTTTTTTTTTTTTGGTTGTTGTTGTTGATTTTGTATCTTGCCACTATGCTAAATCTGTCAATAAGTCCCCATAGTTTTCTTGCTGAGTCTCTTTGGTTTCTTATGTATAAAATCGTATCATCTGCAGTAGTTTTACTACTTCCTTACCAATTTGGATGCCTTTTATTATAATTTTTTGCCTTTTTGTCCTGGCTAGGACTTCCAACACAGTGTTGAATAGAAGTGGTGATTGAGGGTATCCTTGTCTAGTTCTTGTTTGCAAGGGGAATGGTTTCAGTCTCTCTCCATTGAGAATAATGTTGGCTGTTTGTTTTACATATATGCCCTTAATTACGCTGAGGAATTTCCCTTCTATTCCTATATTGCTGATAGTTTTTTTTTTTTTTTTTTTAAATCAGGAATGGGTATTGGAGTTTATCAAATGCCTTTTCTGTGTCAGTTGATATAATCACCTGATTCTTTTGCTGTATTTTAGTTATGTGATGGATGATGTTGATTGTTTTTCTAATGATGAACCATCCTTGCATATGTGATATGAATCCCACTTGGTCATGATGTATTATTATTATTATTATTATTATTTGATATACTGCTGAGTCTATTGGCTAGGATTTTGTTGAAGATTTTTGCATCTATATTCATGAAGGATATTGGTCTGTAGTTTTGCTTTCAAGTGGTGTCTTTGCCTGGTTTTGGTATCAGGGTTATACTTGCTTCATAAAATGAATGTGGGCAGATTCCATCCTTTTCTGTGTTCTGAAATTGTTTGAGTAGGATTGATGTCAGCTCTTTTCTGAATGATTGGTAGAATTCTCCAGTGAAACTATATGGGCCAGGACTTTCTTTTGAGTGTGTAATTTTTTTTCCCCCCTTTGGACCTGTTCAATTTTTCTTTTGCTAGGGGTCTGTTCAAATTTTCTATGTCAGTGTGTGTTAGGTTAGGTAATTAGAGTGTTGCTAGAAATTTGCCCATTTCTTGCAGGCTTTCAAATTTGTTGGAACACTGTTCTTCGTAGTATCCTGATATTATTCTTTTCATATCTGTTGGCTCTGTTGTGATATCACCCATTCCATTTCTTATTCATGTTATTTGCATATTCTCCTTCTTTTCCTTTATTATGTTTGCCAGTGGTTTGTCTGTTTTATTAATCTTTTCAAATGATCAGCTCCTAGTCTTGGTGATTTTTCTGTGTTCTATTTCATTTATTTCTGCTTGAATCTTACGATTTCTTCTCTTCTGGTAACTGTAGGCTTTTTTAGTGCTCTTTTTCTAATTGGTGGAGATGTTGGATGAAGGTATTGAGTTTGGTTGTTTCTTCTTTTTTATGTGTACATTTATTGCTATAAATTGGTCTCTGATCACTGCTTTTACTGTGTCCCAAAGATTTTGGTATGTTGTGTTTTCCTTCTTGTTAGATTTAAAGAATTTTTTAAAGACTATCATGGAGAATGTTCCATGTGTGTTGGAAAATAATGTATATTATGCTGTTTTTGAGTGAAATACTCTGTAGGTATCTTTAAGGTCAAGTTGGTGGATTTTACTGTTTCGTTCTTCTGTATCTTTATTGAGTTTTTTTCCAGTTGTTCTATCTTTAATTGAAAGCGGTGTATTAAAGCCTCCTACTATGGCTGTGGAGTCATCTATTTGTCTTTTCAATGATTTAAAGTCTGCATTATGTATTTTGGGACTCTTTCAATGGGTGTGTAGATATTTATTATGGTTATGTCCTCATGTTAAATTGATCCTTTAATCACTACATAATGTCCTTGCTTGTCTCTTTTGGTCATTTTTGTCTTCAGGTTGATTTTATCAGAAATTAATATTGCCATGCCTGCCCTTTCTTGGTTGCCATTTGCTTGGTATATCTTTTTCTAACCTTTGATTTTTAGTCTATTTTTGTCTTTGCGTCTAAGGTGAGTCTCTTGTAGACAGCATATTAATGGGTCATGTTTTCTTATCCAGTCTGCAGCTCTCCATCTCTTTAGTGGTGCATTTAATCCATTGATATTCAGTGTAATTATTGACAAGTATGAATTTATTGATGTCATTTTGTTATTTTTTTCAATGGTGATTTTCTGTGCTGAGTTCATTTTGTTTATTAATCATGTTATCATCTCTTTTGTTGCTATTGTTTTAGTATTAGCTAAATATTTGTGCTTGTCTTCATTTTTATTTTGATGCAAAGTTTTATCATTTTTCCTTGAGGTTACCCTGTAATTTACTATTTTCTTCCCAAGTTTAAAACAGTCTTTTCTATCTCCAAATTTTCTCAACTTCCTCGTCATTTTTAAGTTCTGTAACTACAATATTTATTCCCCCTATTTGATTTGTAATTCATTTACCAATCAATGTCTCTGGTTCCCTGTTTATAGTCTTGCAAGTTTATTTTAATTTGGATGCTTCTATAACTGAATTGGTTTCTGGGTTATGTCATCATGTGTGTTATCGTCAGTTGTTATTTGCTGTTGTTGGTTCTCTGTCCAAAGGACTCCCTTTAGCATCTCCTGTAAGTTTGGTCTGGTTTTAGAAAATTCCATTAATTTCTGCTTCTCTGGAAATCTCCTAATTTTATCCTCATATTTGAAGGACAATTTTGCAGGGTATATAATTTTTGTTGGGGATTTTTTTCTTTCAGGGTTTTATATATATAATCCCATTGCCTTCTCACCTTCATGGTTTCTGCTGAGAAAGCAGAGCGTGGTGTTATTGGTTGCTCTTCATAGGTAATTTTTCATTTTTCCTGTGCTGCTTTCAGAATCATTTCTTTGTTTTTTTGTGAGCTTCATTGCAATACATCTTGGTGATTTTCTTTTGGAATCTAACCTGTTTGGGCTTCATTGAACATCTGGAATGGATATATTCTCATCTTTCATCATATTAGGGAAATTCTCTTCCAACAAATCTCTAACAATTTTCTCTGTGTTTTGATTTGTCTCTTCCTATTCTTGAATTCTGATTATATGATGGTATCCCACAAGAATCTTAGGCTTTCTCTGTTTTGATTTTTTTGTCTGATCGACCCCTTAACAAAGTAATATTGAGGTATTTGTCTTCAATTTCATTAATTCTGTCTTCCATTGATTCAGTTCTATTCCTTTGCCCATTCAATGTGTTAAGTATTTCTGTAATCTTAGTATTGATTTTCTGGATTTCTATTTGGTTTTGTATTGTTTTTAATTTTTTGTTTATGTTGTCAATTTGTTCTTGTATTGTTTTCCTAAATCGTTCTAGAATTTTGTCTGTGTTTTCCTTAATTTTTCAGTGTTTTCCTTGATCTTGTCAGTGTTTTCCTTGATTCGTCTCTCAATCTGTTGAAGGTACCCAAA
>NW_006921664.1:2433973-2440678 GCF_000298275.1 Orycteropus afer afer | reverse complement strand
TTCCTTCCGAGGAGTGGCTGGTGGGTTTGAACCACCAGCCTTCTGATTAGCAGTCAAGTGCCTTAGGCACTATGCTACCAGAGCTCCTTAAAAGGGATAGAAGAGGAATAATGAAAAGAGAGAAAAAATGCACCACAGTATCTTAGGAAAGGGGAATGAAAGTAAAGAGCAACAGTAAAAGAATAAAAAAGAAAAAAAATAAGAAAACTGAAAAAGGAAAAACAAGGGATGGGAAGAACTAAAAGAGAGAAAAAAACAGTAATCAGCAAAAGGGAGAATTAAAAAAAAAGGAATTAGGGACAGGAAAGAGGGGGATAAGAGAGGAAAAAAAATGAAAAAAAAAAGGAAGCAGGAAGATAAAAAGAATAACTTAAAAACAAACAGTCAAAAACTGTGGGGGTGGTGCACAGCACCCAGGCTCTGTCAGGGCACAGATCATGATGGAATTTTTGCTGGTCAAAAAGGTGGGTGGAGGCAGGCAGGGGATGGCCGGACCTCTGATCACCACAAGTGTGTGAGGTATAAGAGTAACAAAGGGAATATAGAATCTTTCTAGTCATCAGCCTCCAGTGCAGTCACCTGTGTTGTCCCCAGCAAGCAGAGCCCACTCCTGTGTTGCCATCCAGGTAAGAATGCCACTTCCATATATTCTGAACAGTAGCACTCTTAGATTGAGAATATTCAAAATGGCTGCACCCTCAAGACTGTTGCTGGCAGACTACAGGTCTGTTTGTCTTCTTCACCGTTTTCCTTTCTGGTTGTCAGGCACCAATGCAGTTCTTGCTCATGCAGTCCTTAGTGAGCAGAGCCAGTTCTTAGGTTGCTACTGGGAAATATTCAAAATGGCTCTGCCCTCAGGACAGCTGGCAGTCTGCAGCTCCATTTGTCTCCTTAGTCACTGTTTTCATTCAGGTTCTTTTACTAGTTAGTATTTAATCCATTTCTTTATCCTTGCCTTAAAAGCTCAGGGTTCCAGCATTATCTTCTGTATTGATTTCAGTTGGTTTCTTATTGTTTTGTTGCAGAGGGTCTGTGTGTAACTTGTCGACCTGTTCCACAATCTTGCCTAATTCTACTTCATTATTTTTTCCATTCACTTTAGCTACTCACTCTCCTTTTAAGAACAAGTTTCAGAATTTCTTGTGACATCCACTTTGGTCTTCCCTTCCTTTACTGTCTTTTTAATGACCTTTTGCTTTCTTCTTGTGTGATGCTCTTGATGTCTTCCCACTTGTCTGGTCTTCATTCATTGTGTTCAATGCATGCATCAAATTTATTCTTCAGATTGTCTCTAAATTCAGGTAGGATATACTCAAGGTGGTATTGGGCTCTCAGGGACTTGTTTTAATTTTTTCAGCTTCAATTTAAATTTGCATATGAGTAATTGATGGTCTGATCCATAGTCATCCCTTGGCTTTGTTCTGACTGATGATATTGAGCTTCTCCATTGCCTCTTCTCACAGTTGTAGTTGATTTGATTTCTATGTGTTTCATCTGGCAAGTTCCATGTGTATAATTGCCATTTATGTTGTTTAAAAAAGACATTTGCAATGAATAAGTATTTGCTCATTGAAAATTCTATCATGCAAACACCAATGTCATTTCTATCCCCAAGGCTTATGTTTTTTGACTTTTGCATTCCAAACACTAGTAATTATCAATATATCTTGGTGGCATGTTTGGTCAATTTCAGACTGCAGAAGTTCATAAAAATCTTCAGTTTCTACAACTTTGGCTTTAGTGGTTGGTACATAAATTTGAGTAACAATCATATTAACTGGCCTTCTTTGTAGGTGTATGGATATTATCCTATCACTGACAGTATTGTTCTTCAGGATAGAAGTTGAAATATTCTTTTTGACAATGAATGCAATGCCATTCCTCTTTAATTTGTCATTGCTGGTATAATAGAACATATGATTTTCTAATTCAAAATGGCCAATACCAGTCCATTTCAGCTCACTAATGCCTAATGTGATAGTTAAGGTTATGTGTCAACTTGGTTGGGCCAGGTTTAGAGTGGCTGGGCAGCTGGATGAGGTTATTCCCTATGATGAGGTTGGTAATCAGCTCTATGGTAGAATCTACTGGAGCACCTAAGCATCTGTCTTAGGGATGTGGTCTGCTTTCAGTATATAAGGAGAAGTTTTGAGAGGTCTTGGCAGTTTTTTAGCACTCTTGAACCTGCATGTAGATGAGTCCTCGTTTAATAGCCTGTCATGCTTCCTGCCAGTCTTAAACTGTCTCTGGACTTGAACTAGTTTGCTGCCATGTTGTTTCATAATATTGGGATTGCACCATTTTATTTGTTGACCTAGTGATTTTTAGCCTCAGCAGCCAGCAGCTGCCTGAGGGAAAATATATCTCCAGCTCCAGTGGACAGGGAAAATAGGCAAAGTTGAAAATCAAGGTTGAGGGGCTTTGACACAAAGCTTGGCACTTTGCACCCAGACCTCTAGCCTCCAAAACTGTAAGAGAATAAACTCCGGTTTGTTAAAGCCATCCACCTGTGGTATTTCTGTTAGAGTGGCACAAAGTAACCAAAACACTTAGGATATTGGTCTTTATGTGTTCCATTTCATTTTTGACAACTTTCAATTTTCCTAGATTCATACTTTGTACATTCCACATTCCAGTTATTAATGGGCGTTTTTTCTCATTTTGAGTTGTGCCACATCAGCAAATGAAGTTCAGAAAGCTTTAATCTACCGTTGTCATTAAGATCGACTGCCTTGAGAAGGCAGCTCTTCCCCAGTCGTGTTTTCATTAACTTCCTCTCTAAGGGGCTCATCTTCCAGCTCTATATTAGACAATGTTTCCCTGATATCTATAAGGTTTTCAGTGGCCTTTTTGCCACCCCGGAAATGTACCTGACCATATCCTTCCTACTCTACCTTAGTCTAGAAGCTCTGCTGAAACCTGTTCACCATGGGTGGCCCTGCTGGTATTTGAAATACCAATGGCATAGCTTCCAGCATTGCAGCAACATGCAAGCCACCACAATACAACAAACTGACAGATGAGTGGTGGAACCATAGACATAAAGTTTCAGTTTTACAACACAAATATTTTGGGGACACAATTCAATCCATAACAACATCCATCAAAATACACAATGTTCACAGACTCAAAATATTCATAAAAGATATAAAGTAGGAAAGATGTTATGAGTTATCTTAATGAATATTTGTATTTTAAAAATTTTTATTGTAATTTGGGTGAAAGTTTACACAGCAAATTCATTTTCCATACAGCAGTTCATACACATTTTGCTTCATGACATTGACTGCAATGCCTCACAATGTAATAACTGTCTTTCTATTTCCTCCCTATAGATACCTCTTCCCTGTTTCCTTTCCTCCCATGCACTCATGCCCCCGAGCTATCTCCCTATGCAAGCACTACCCTTCTGTTCTCCCACAATTGTTCTAAGTAGTGTCTCTACCCGATGTAAATGTTCACCCCATATGTCTGTCTATTGTTTGGCTGGAAGCCACAGGAGTGAGTTCAGTTCCAGACATGAAGGGATAGGAGCCATCATCTCAAGGGTCTCACCAAGCTCTACCAGACCAGCAAATCTCATCTTTTTTTTTCTTTTTTTATGATTTTGAGTTTTGTTCCCCACTATTCTCCCACTCTATCCAGGATCTCTTACACCAATCTCCCTCCACGTGGTTGACAGTTATAGCCAGGTACCATCTAGTCTTCTGGTCTCATGGTCATATAGGCTGAGGATAGCATAGTCTACCATTCCCTTGGAATAATTGTTTCCATGTGTCTTTTTCTTCTTCATTCTTTTTTGCTCTGGAGGAGGAGAGACTTATTATTGCACCTAGATACCCAATTCCAAACTTTTAAGACCCCAGTCACTACTCACCAAAGTAGGATATAGAACAATGTTTTTCTATAGTATGCTATGCTAATTGAGTTTAATGCCCCTTGTGACCATGATCTCAAGCCCGCAGATCCAACTACTTGCTCCCTTGGGGTAGCTGGCTGTAGCCAAGAAACCAGCACAACCTTGCTCCTTGTCAGCTCTACTGTAAACCTGGACATTCTTACAGCACATACAATATGTATGTAGAGCCATAGAACCGTCAGCTGCCAAAGCTATACATGGTCATGGACACATTCCCCACTGTCTTCACATACCTGATCATTCATCCAGTTACCCATATATCCACTTGCAGATCAATGCTTACCATCAGTACAGTGCAGTACTGTACATGCAAAAGGGTTAATCTTTGTTGTCTGTACCTCTGTGTACTTCTCTATGTCTTTCTCTTCCTCAGTGCCACCATGTTGATTCTTAGTTAGTATTTTTATAAAACAATATTTGAAAATGATATCAGTTGGAATAGTTTACAGCCATTAAAACCAAGAGAGAAAAAAGATTATGCCTTTCTTTACTACTTTAATAATACAATCATACACACACACACAAACACCACTCACCATAAAAAGTACTCCCAAGAATTGCTGTTTAGTCAGCTTCTACTCATGCAGACCTTTGTGTGTCAGAGTAGATCTACACCCCGTAATGTTTTCAGTGGCTGATTTTTCATAAGTAGATTGCCAGGCCTTTCTTCCAATGTGC
Source organism: Orycteropus afer afer (assembly GCF_000298275.1). Taxonomy (NCBI): domain Eukaryota; kingdom Metazoa; phylum Chordata; class Mammalia; order Tubulidentata; family Orycteropodidae; genus Orycteropus; species Orycteropus afer. The sequence goes on along the minus strand of NW_006921664.1, from coordinate 2,436,081 downwards.
CTTTGGGTAGAGTCAAATTTCCAATCTTTCATTTAGGAGCCAAGCTCATCAACAATTGTACTAATCAGGGTATCTGTGCCTCATTTGCAACACCCAGAGTATCTCTCATTCTCTCTGCTTATATGTGTGTGTAAAGATTTATAGCCTTGGAAACCCTATAGCACAGTTCTACTCTGTCCTATAAATTCACTATAAGTTGGAATTGACTTGATGGCAGTGGATGGATAATGTGTAACTTTTATAATGAAAGAAGGCATGATGCTCTTTCATGCAAAGAAGAAACCACTCTGCACTTCAGTTTCTTTAATTGGAGTTCAGAAAGGAAGATCATCATCACTAATTATCCTCTAAAAGGGCAAGGCCTCTACCTCCCTGACCGTGGGGAATTAGTACAGGACTGCTTACTGCATCTGGTGAAGAAGGCTGGGGTTGCTACTGCACATTTATAAATAGGGGCACCCAGGCGTGCAAAGCCATTGAGTGATTTGTCCATAATGAAAGAGTGAGTCAGCAGCAGGCCAGACTCAGGTCAGAATGCGCTCATCTGGAGCAGTTTCCATGACCCCCGACAGCTGGTGTGAGGAGCAGGAGGAAGACCTTTGTCAACACGTAAGGAATGCCTGGCACGTGGTCTGTTTGCGTAGCCAGGGCCCAGCCAGATAGCTCTTTGGATGCATAACCATGAGCAAATGACCGACACAGCCAAAGCACAGTGGAGCATTACTGATGTGCTGCTTTCTTTTCAGCATATATGAGTAAGGGATGTTTTTCTTTTGGAAAACAACATAAATATTGCTTGAAGCTATCATGATACAGAAGAAACAGCATAGAAAGGGGTCAGGAGACTTGGCCCTACTCTCAGATAAACTTTCATCAAACAACATAAATATAACCTGCTATATATATTTAACTCTTTACTGAAATTAACCAGGAGCAGGTATAATAGTTGTTTCTGGAAGCTGAGAGTATGGTGATGCTGGCTGACCCTGAAACCTTCTTTTGCTCTTTTCTTTATTGAGAACTTCAACCCCTGGTTTAAGCCAGTGTAGATTTATGGATATAGAGGACTACACAGGGAAGAATTGGGGTGATATTTCTAGGCAGTTGTTTCAGAATGCATCTAAGGAAAACTTGCCCAGTTGATGTACTTTACTGTTGCTAAAGCATCCAACTACCTGGATTTCTGACTTACCTTTTCCTTGTTTCTGACACCTGACACGACTGGTTCTCCACTTAAGCTGTACAACAGAATCATGTAGGCAACTATGAAACATGCTGATGCCTGGGTCCTGTGCCATCCCAGATTCTGATTCTGGGAAGTGGCTTGAGCATTGGGCTCTTTCAAATTCCCTGGGTTTCTAATAGTTGGTGTAGTCAAGTGAGAGAGCCTTGGTTTTACTGACAGCCTACTATGCTCACAGATCTGACATTGAGTGTTGGGATCATTCTGAACACTGTTGATGTTCCTGCTCTATTGTCAGAGACACTGTGGAGCTGAACTCAGACCTCTCAGGTTTGTGGACTGCCTGGGTGGATCTGAGATTTTTGAGGGTCCTCAATGAGGCCAACTCTGGGAAAGTTGGGAGAAGTTGCAGGTTGAAACCAATTTCTGCTGCTGAGGCAAAGTGTTATTGCTAGGGTGACATTGTCAAGAAGGGCAAGGGAAATATAGGATCAAGTCTCTTCTGTCCTCCTCCTGATTCCAACACCTTCTAGCATCCTATAGCAGCAGAAGCAACAGGAGGAATTGAGTTTGCAGTTACATTGCCATTATAAAAGCTGAGTGTAGAATGGTGGTTTTGGTGCTGAGAGACAATGACTCATTTACTGATATAAATTCTACTTAGTCCTTTGAGAACACCTGTCTAGTTATGCGACTAGGAAGAAGGAAGAGGCCATCCACTTCTGAAAGAATTGGACAGGGAAAACCTTATGAATAGCAAAGAAACAGTGTTTGGTACATTACCATGCACCTTTAGGAATAGACCGTTTAGGCTAAAACGCTCTCAAAATAGGACTGGGAAAGAGTTGCAACATCTGAGTAAACCCAGCCTTACTCATATGGAAAAGAGAAAGCTTTCAAGACCTTCATTTCTGATGTGGCACCA
>NW_006921664.1:2430089-2431435 GCF_000298275.1 Orycteropus afer afer | reverse complement strand
ATGTTGTAAGAAGGGACCATTCCCTGGAGAAGGATGTCATGCTTTGTAGGGTGGAGGGTCAAAGAAAGAGGGGGAGGCCTTCAACGAGATGGATTGACCCAGTGGCTGTGATGAAGGGCTCAAGTATAGCAGGGATTGTGGGGCTGGCGCGGGATCAGGCAGTGTTTCGTTCTGCTGGGCATGGGATCGCTATGAGTCAGAAATGACTCAACGGCACTTAACAACAACAACAACAACATCTAGTTATGCTCATCCATCCACTGCTGCCCCAGTGCCCAACCAAACCAAACTCACTGGTGTGGAGTAGGATCTAATTCCTCGAGACCCCTCCTTGGGTTTTCAAGGCAATATCACTACAGAAGTAGACTGCCCAACCTTCTTTCCGAGGAGGGGCTGGTGGGTTTGAACCACCACCCTTCTGGTTAGCAGTCATGTGCCTTAGGCACTATGCCCCAATGCCCAAGGTCTGGGATAAACTCAAACCTTGTTCTTCAGGCCTCGGATTTGTCATGTACTCCCTGTCTCACCTGGTTTCGCACCTGGATGTTCTTTCAGTCCTCATGCTCACTGCACACTCTTTGGTCTCAGAGCCTCTCATCTAACTCCCTGCATCCTCCCTCATCTCTATTCTCAGGTAACTCCTCTTTCAGATGACATTTTAGTCCTTTCTTTGCAGAGGAAGCTCTCCCTTGCCTTTGACCAATCAGGTCAAATACCTCCATTAAGAAATCTCATATCACCAGGCTAAATTTCTTCATAATAGTTATCACTATTATATGCAAGTTTACCTGTATTTGTGAGATTTTCTGGTTGCCTAAGGGGCATGGATTAAGTATTTCTTTACACTTATATCCCAGGGTCTAACACCTTGCCTGGCAAAAAATGCACCCTCAAAAATATTTGTTGAATGAAAGCAAGAATATTTGTGTAAAAATTATCTATCTGTCTATACATATATATTATTTTTTGCCTCACATATTTTATTTTTGTTTTACTTTTGCAGAATTCCCTCCCCTCCCCTCTCACCCCTGGTAACCAACAAAGAAAATTTCCTTCCATATATAAACCTTTCCTTGACTTTTTACAATACTAAACTAATACAATATTTGTCCTTCTCTGATTGGCTTATTTCACTCAGCATAATGTCCTCCAAGTTCACCCACGTTATGTGGTGTTTTGCAGATTCTACATTATTCTTTATTGTGGCATAGCATTCCATTCTGTGCAGGTACTATAGTTTGTTTATCCTTTCCTCTGTTAATGGACACCTAGGTTGTTTCCATCTTTTTGTTATTATAAATAGTGCTGTAATGAACATGAGTGTGCATGTATCTGTTCTTATCCTG
>NW_006921664.1:2428125-2429479 GCF_000298275.1 Orycteropus afer afer | reverse complement strand
TCTGTAGGTTCTTTTTTGACTCTTTTGGAGAAGTCTTTGGAAGCACATAAAAATTTAATTTTTAGAAGGTCCCATTCATCTAGTTTATCTTCTGCTGTTTGTGCATTTTAGGTTATTCTTGACAGTCTAGCATAGTGCCTAAGGCACTTGACTGCTAACCAGAAGGCTGGTGGTTCAAACCCCCCAGTCCCTCCTCGGAAGGAAGGTTGGGCAATCCTACTTCCATAGTGATACTGCCTTGAAAACCCAAGGAGGAGTCACTATGAGTCAGGGCCAACTCGACAGCAAATAAAAACAACAACAACAAATTTGCCCCTATTTTTTCCTTGAGGAAATTTATACTCTTAGGTTTCACATTTAAGTCTTTGTTCTATCTGGAGTTAGTTTTTGCATGTGTTGTGAAGTATGGATCTTGTTTCATTTTTTTCCAAATGGATATACAGTTTTGTCAGCACCATTTTTTGAAGAGACAATCTCTTCCTCATTTAATGGATTTCAGCCCTTTGTCAAAGATCAGCTGACCATAGGTTGATGGATCTGTTTCTGGGTTCTCAATTCTATTCCACTGGTCTATGTGTCTGTTGTTGTACCAGGCAGTTTTGAGTACTGTGGTATAAGTTCTCCTACTTTGTTCTTCTTCTTCAATAGTGCTTTACTTATCTGAAGTCTCTTTCCTTTCCATATAAAACTAGTGACTGGTTTATCCATACCTTAAAGAATGCTGATAGGATCTGGATTGGGATTGCATTGGGTAGTATTGATATTTTCACAATGTTCAATCTTCCTATCCACGAGAATGGTATGTTCTTCCATTTATGTAGATCTCTTATGGTTTCTTGTTTTGCAGTTTTTTTGTACAGACCTTTTATGTCCCTGTTAAGATTTATTCACGAGTACTTTATTTTTTTGGTAACTGTTGTAAATGGCATCAATTTTCTTATTTGTTGTTCAGCAATCTCTTTGCTGTTGTTGTTGTTATTGTGTGCCATCGAGTCAGACCCAACTCATAATGACCCTTCCTTGGGTTTCCGAGGTGATATCACTATGGAAGTAGATTGCCCAACCTTCCTTCTGAGGAGTGGCTGGTGGTTTTGAACTGCCAGCCTTCTGGTTAACAGTCAAGTGCCTTAAGCTCTATGCTACCAGAGCTCCTAATCTCTTTGCTAGTGTAGAGGAATCCAACTAATTTTTGGATGCTGATCTTGTATCTTGCTACTATGCTAAATCTCTCAATTAGTTCCAGTAGCTTTTTTGCTGAGTCTTTTGGGTTTTCTACGTATAGGATAAGATAATCTGCAAATAGGGATAGTTTTACTTCCTTACAAATTTGGATGCCTTTGATTTCTTTTTTTTT
>NW_006921664.1:2426355-2427905 GCF_000298275.1 Orycteropus afer afer | reverse complement strand
AGGAATGTCCTTTCTGTTTCTATTTTGCTCAGAATTTTTATCAGGAATGGGTGTTGGATTTTAGCAAATGCCTTTTCTGCATCAACTGATGTGATCATGTGGTTCTTTTCCTTTGTTTTCTTTATGTGATGGATGACGTTGATTGTTTTTCTAATGTTGAGCCATCCTTGCATGCCTGTTATGAACCCCACTTGGTCATAATGTATTATTTTTTGGATATGTTGTTGGATTCTGTGGCTAGGATTTTTTTTTGAAGATTTTTGCATCTATATTCATGAGGGATGGGAGGTCTGATAGCATAATGCCTAAGGCATTTGACTGCTAACCAGAAGGCTGGTGGTTCAAACCCACCAGCTACACCTCAAAAGGAAGATTGGGCAATCTACTTCCATAGTGATACCCCTTCAGAAACCCAAGGAAGGGTCGCTATGAGTCAGATCTGACTCAAAGGCAATGAGCTTGGTTTTTGGTTTTACTCATGAGGGATATTGGTCTGTAGTTTTCCTCTTTAGTGATGTCTGTGCTTGATTTTGGTATCAAGGTTATGCTTGTTTCATAAATGAAATTGGAAGGATTCCAACCTTTTCTCTGTTCTGGAATAGTTTGAGTAAGATTGGTGTCAGTTCTTCTCTGAACATCTGGTAGAATTCTCCAGTGAAACCATCTTGGCCAGGGCTTTTTTTTGTTGGTAATTTTTTTATGATCTGTTCAATTTCTTCTTTTGTTCTGGGTCTGTTCAGCTTTTCTTCCTCAGTCTTTGTTAGTATAGGTAAACTCAACAAAACAAAACAAAACAAAACAAAAAACCAAACACTTCACTGCCATCGACTCATTTCCAACTCATAGGAACCCTTCCTTGGGTTTCTGAGGTGGTATCTCTACAGAAGTAGACTGTTCAATCTTCAAGATACTGCCTTGGAAACCCAAGGAGGGTCTCTCTGAGTCTTTCTTCTAGATTTTCAAATTTGTTGGAGTACTGTTGTTCATAATATCTTGATATTATCCTTTTTATTTCAGTTGGTTGTGTTGTGATGTAACCCAATTCATTTCTTATTCATGTTATTCATATTCTCTCCCTCTTTTCCTTTGTTAAATTTGCCAGTGGTTTGCCAGTTTTATTAATCTTTTCAAAAAACAGCTTCTAGTCTCATTGATTTTTTATTGTCTTTCTCTTTTCTGTCTCATTTATTTCTGCTCGAACCTTTATTATTTCTTTTCCTCTGGTGACTGTAAGCTTTTTTTGCTGCTCTTTTTCAAATTGTTGGAGATGTTGGTTTAAGGTGTTGATTTTGGCTCTTTCATCTTCTCAGAAGCCATGAATTGGCTTTTGAGCAGTGCTTTTGCTGTGTCCCAAAGATTTTGGCATTGTGTTTTCATTCTCGTTTGATTCAAGGAATTTTAAATTTCATTTTTTATTTCTTCTATTATCCACTCATTTTTGAGGAGGTGTTATTCACTTTCCATGTGTTTTCTCTTTTTCCATTTATCTTCCTATTGTTGATTTCTAATTTTATAGCATTGTGATCTGAGAAGATGTTTTGCAGTATTTC
>NW_006921664.1:2423223-2426135 GCF_000298275.1 Orycteropus afer afer | reverse complement strand
AACCTTTCCAGTCATCAGCCTCCCATATGTCCATGCTGTCCTTGGCAAGTGGATCCTATTCTTCGGTCTCTGAAATCTGAACGAGAATATTGTTACTTTAAATATCCAAAATTGGCACCACTTTTAAACATTGAAAATGGCTATACCTTCTGGACAGCTGGAAGTCCACAGCTCAGTTGGTCTCCTTCTTTGCTGTTTCCCTTTTCAGTCATGAGCAACCAGTGCAATCATTCATGAAGCCCCTGGCAAGCAGTGCTGATTTTTAGGTTAATTCTCAGGTCCTAACCCTAGTTGGAAATATTCAAACTGTCCATGCCCTCAGGATAGCTGAGAGTCCACAGATCCATTTGTCTCTTTATTCACTGTTTTCATTTAGGTTCTTCTACTAGTTGGTGCTTAATCCACTTCTGTATCTTTCCTTTCAAAGCATGGGACTCCAGGATTATTGTCTGTATCTTTATCAATTGATTTCTCTTTTCTTTGTTGAAGAGGGTCTGTGTAGCTTTTTTGCCAATGCCACCATCTTACCAGAAGTCTTATATCTATACATATTTTTTTACAATAATATTTATATCTTGCCAGAACTCAACCTCCATGAAGGAAGGGTCTTTACTTCTTTTGCCCACAGATGAAAACCAAGTGACTACAGCAGTGCCTAGGACAGAGGTGATGATATGTTAACATTTATTGAGTGAAGTTGGACTGAGGCATTGAGGCTAGCATTGAGAAGACCTATCTCCCTCTGGCTGAGACTCATCAGGTTGTTAGGAAAGGTGACATTCCTCTTTTATTGCTACTGAGGACTTATTTGTACATTCATAACAGCTGTAACAAACTTATCATTGAATAAACTATTTGGAAGACACGCACTCTCAGATACACGACAGAATTGATGGCTAGATTCTGGTAGGTTTATGTACAACAAGTGCCTAGTTCAAAGTACTTCCTTTCAATCTTCTACCTTTAGCTTTCCCATGAAAGGAGGTTCTCAGTCCTCAGTTTACTTGTCTCTTTGCTCTGTTACCTCATTGCTTGTGACTTGAGCCTATAACTGCATTTTTTCCTCCTACCTGATTCATCTGTGGTCCATAAGCAGTTGCCCCAGCTTTTGATTTTTTCTCTTAATTACAGGCTCTTAAACCTGGATCATCTCTCTGGCACAACAAGGATGATTTTGTCATGATGATCTCTGCCTACATAAATGGGAAATTAAATGGTTTTTCATATAAGACAAAATATCAATAATTAAAAAACAAGTAAAATTTTTTATCATTACTGATCATTAAAAAAAATGCATATAGAAACTATAGGGAAAAAACAATTTTTACCAGTCAAATTAGGAAATATTTTTAAATTATAGTGCTAGGAAAAGTGTGATAATATAAAGATATTTCCTAATTTAACTGGTAAAAATTATTTTTTCCTTATACTTTCTATGTGCATTTCTTATAGAAACTATAAGAAAAAGAAAAAAGAAAAAAAAAAAAAAAAAAAAAAGCTCTGGTGACATAGTGCCAAAGGCATTTGGCTGCTAACCAGAAGACTGGCAGTTCAAATCCACCAGCCACTCCTCGGAAGGAAGGTTGGACAATCTACTTCCATAGTGATACTGCTTCAGAAACCCAAAGAGTGGTCACTATGAGTTGAATTGACTCCACGGCAGTGAGTTTGTTTTGTTGGTTTGAGGGAAAGTGTGGTAAAAAGAGCAAACCCCCATGTATATGAAGGACTTCCAAAAGTTTTCACTGTCATTTCCAATAATTCCTCTTCTAAGAAAATGTGAGACTGTAATCAGAAATATGGGCAAAGATTAATATTCAAATTTAACCATTATTACTTATAGTGGAAAATAGGGAACAATTCAAATACTCTATGTTGGGAGAATAATTGAATGAACATGGAATAACCTTTGATAGAATATTATGATACCATTAAAATAATATCTAAATTTTTATTTTAATTTAGGAACATTTTATGATATAAGGATAAAGGGAGTATATAATTTTTTGTGTCAAAGAAGCACATGTATAGTAAAGCAGAGCATCAGGAAAAATAACAGAAACCCTCAGTGAGATGGATTAACACAACAGCTACAACAATGGGCTCAAACACACCAATGATCATGAAGATGCCACAGGATCAAACAACTTATTTTTCTGTTATACATAAGTCTCCGTGAAGAGGAGTCAACTCAACAGGAACTAACAACAACATATGCCAAACGGTTTTAACAATGCACAAAATGTATAGAAAAAGTCTATGAAAATATAGGCAAATCATGGATGATTCTAGCTAGTTAGATTGTGTTTTTGCTTTTATTTTAATGCTGTCTTTACCGTCTTTGCATTTCTCCAACTTCCCACAAATATCACAATTAATAAATATCAAAAACAATGTAAAAGTTAAAAAAAATTCACACGAGGCCTGGATTAATATCTGGCTGATAGAGAGTAAAAGTATAAGCGACCAAAATATCCAATAAAAACTGTACACTTAGTAATCTACTGCACAGTTTTGAACATAAGAAAGAAATACAAACTACCCTGGGGTCTTCTTGCCCAGGATTGGCTATGAATGAGCAAGAGTAAACTAAAAGGCAACCATCCCTCAAGGACCCTGTTGGTCATTTCAGTTGAAGACAAAGAATGCTACTGTTCTTGGGATAGATAGACAGACAGGAAGAAAGTGAAACCTCAGACAGTGACTTATCGTGGGCCTGTGAGAGACAAGATCTCCTGGGGAGTATGAGTAGGCTCTTTCTCTCTCCTGAGAAATTTGTGAGGCAGGGTGTGGTGGAAAGGCATAACATTACTGATCACTTTGGTGGAAAACGTGTGCTCATAGAGAATACTTCTCAGGGAACCAGCAACACTCTGGTATCAGACAAAGAAGAAATATATCACTGTCATTTT
>NW_006921664.1:2419514-2423123 GCF_000298275.1 Orycteropus afer afer | reverse complement strand
TGTTCCATGTGCACTGGAAAAGAATGTGTATTGTGCTGTTGTTGGGTGAAATGCTCTGTAGATGTGTATAAGGTCAAGTTGGTGGATTGCATTGTTTAGTTCTTCTGTGTCTGTTGAGTTCCTTTCCAGTTGTTCTATCTTTCATTGAGAGTGGTGCATTAAAGTCTCATGATGACCCCTCCTTGGGTTTTCGAGGTGGTATCACTACAGAAGTAGATTCCCCAACCTTCCTTCTGAAGAGTGGCTGGTGGTTTGAACCGCCAGCCTTCTGATTAGCAGTCTAATGCTTTAAGCACTAAGCCACCAGAGCTCCTTACTATGACTGTGGAGTCATCTATTTGCCTTTTCAATTCTTTTAAGGTCCAATTTATGTATTTTGGGGTTCTTTCATTGGGTACATAGATATTTATTATTGTTATGTCCTCTTGGTCAATAGATCCTTTAATCATTACATAATGTCTTTCCTTGTCTGTTATAGTGGTTTTTGTCTTAAAGTCAATTTTATCCCGCTCTTTTTTGATGGCTATTTGCTTGATATAAATTGTTTAACCTTTGATTTTTAGTCTATTTTTGTCTTTGTCTCTAAGGTGTGTCTCTTGTAGACAGCATATTGATGGGTTATGTTTTGTTATCCAGTCTGCAACTTCCTGTCTCTTGAGTGGTGTATTTAATCCATTTACATTCAGTGTAATTATTGACAAGGATGAATTGTTGCTGCCATTTTGTTATATTTTTTCATGGTGTTTCTGAATTTTTCTTCCATATGATTGCCTGTGCTAAGTTCATTTTGTTTACAACTTGTGTTATCATTTCCTTCATTGTTATTGTTTTATTATTTGCTAAATATTTTTGCTTGTCTTCTTTTTTATTTTGGTGTGCAGGTTGATCATTTTCCTTTGAGATTATTTTGTGATTTATAATATTCTTCCCAAGTTTAGAATAATATATTCTGTCTGGGAATTGTCTTGACTTCTCACCATTTAGAAGTTCTGTAACTACACTATTTTTTTCTCTTTTTGGTTTATGCTTATCCTCATTTGTCAATTGATGTGTGTGATTCTCTGTTTACAATCTTATAACCTTATTTTACTTTGAATACTTCCATAACTGGGATGAGTTCTGGGGTATGTCATCGTGTGTGTTAATGGTCAGTTGTTGTTTGTGGTTGTTGATTCTCTGTCCAAAGGGCTCCCATTAGCATCTCTTGTACAGTTGGTCTCATTTTAATAAATTCCTTTAATTTCTGCTTATCTGGAAGTGTCCTACTTTCACCATCATATTTGAGGAACAATTTTGCTGGGTATATAAATTATGGTTAGAAATTATTTTTCTTTCAGGGTTTTATATACCACCCCATTTCCTTCTTGCCTGCATGACTTCTGCTGAGAAATCAGAGCTTAATCTTGTTGGTTATCCTTTGTTGGTAACATTTTGTTTTTCTGGTACTGCTTTCAGTATTCTTCTTTGTTTTTGCTTTTGACAAGTTTGATGATGATGTCTTGGTGATTTTCTTTTGGGGTCTATCCTATTTGAGGTTTTTGGACTTCTTGAATTGATATGTTCTCCTCTTTCATCATATCAGGGAAAATCTCTTCCAACAAATCTTTGACTTGTTTCTCTGTGGTTTCATTTGTCTCTTCCTGTTCTGGAATTCCAATTACATGTAGGTTATTCCTCTTGATGGTATCGCACATGAATCTTAGGCCTTCTTCATTTTGTTTTGATCTTTTTTTCTGATTGATCCCTTCCCAATGAAGTATTGAGGTATTTGTCTTCAATCTCACTATTTCTGTCTTCCATTCATTTGATTCTACTCTTTTGCCATTTCAATGTGTTATCTATTTCTGAAAATTTGGTATTAATCTTCTGGATTTCTCTCTGTAAATTTTGTATCATTTCTAATTTTGCATTTATTTTGTCATTTTGTTCTTGTATTGCTTTCCTAAATTGTTCTATGGTTTTGTCTGTGTTTTCATTAATTTTGTTGGTGTTTTCTCTTATTTATCTCTCAGTCCATTGAAAGTACCTAAATATAATTCTTTTGAATTCCTTATCAGGGAGTTCCAATGCTGCTTATTCTTCAGACATATGTTCTGGGTCTGTATCCTGGTCCCTTGTTTCTCCTGCTTTATCTTGCCTTTGTGTGTGGACTGTGATGGTCTGTTTTTCTGTGACATTGTGACACTGTTGAATTTATATTTAATTGGTGATTATATATTGGAGTGATTTGCCCAAGATTTTTGTTTTCTTTTGGATGTATCTGAGTGAGCAGGATACTGTACTCCTCTATTCGCTCATTGGCAGCACTTATACACTCACCACCTATCTCCTGGTGGGTTTCATAGAGAATGAGAGTGGGTGCACAGATCTCTGCTAGCTGTTTGTGAAAAGCAGTTAAGAGTTAGTCAGACTCTTATTGGATGTCATGAATCATTGGCTAGTTGGTGCAAAAGGAAGTATTTGCCCTCACTCAGTGAGTGGGGCTGTAGGAGGTGTGGGTATGGTTTGCTTGCATGGGCATTGTTGTGGTCTCCCACTCAGACAAAAACAACAATTAAAAAAAAAAAAAACTACCAAAAAAGTAAAAACAAGGACAAAAAACACACTGCATAAATACACAGGCATGAACATGAAAAAGAGACAGAAAGAAAAAAAAAGAGAGAAAAGTCAATAAATGCAATGAAATATTTAAATAAATACTTTAAAAGAGAAAAGAAATATAAATAGAAAAGAAAGAGAGGCATATTTTGGTTGCCTAGTGCCACTCTAACAGAAATATACCACAAATAGGATGGCTTGAAGAAACATGAGTTTATTCTTTTAGAGTTTGGAGGTTTTAAGTCTGAGTTCAAAATGCTAAGCTCTAGGGGCTGGATGAAAACACCTCAACCTTGGGCTTCAGCTCTGCCTCCTGATCCTGACCCACTGATGCTGCAGGATTTTTTTCACTCAGCTGCTGAGGCTGACAATCCCAAGGTTGACAAGTAATAAGGCACAGTCCTGATATTACCAAACCACATGGCAGGCCATTAATTCAAGTCCATTAAGAATCCCAAGATTGACAGAGCATGGCAGGCTGCTGTACAATGACCTGGCTACAGGCAGGGGTAAAGCATGCCATAAGCTGGAGACCATTCCAAAACCTGTTTCTTATATATGAGAAGAAGAGCACATACTCAAAGCAGCTGCTCAGCTGCTCCAATTGATTCCATCATAGAGTTAATTTCCAGTCTCACCTTGGGGAATAACTACATTCAGCTGCCCAGCCACTCAACCAGGCCCAGGCAAGTTGACACACAAACTTAACCACCACACCACAATATCAGGATAGGAGGAAAGAGAAAAAGAGCTAGAGTAAGAGAATAATGAGGAAGAAAATGAGAAAATGCAAAAAGAAAAACAAAGCATGGGAAGAACCACAAGAAATAAAAAAAAAAAAATGGGAACCAGGAAAGGTAAGAGAGAAAAAAACCCTCAAAACTAGAACCTTTCGGAGTTCTGGCAAGATGGTGGACTAGGCAGAAGGATTGCACAGACCCTCTTCAACAAAGAAAAGGGAAACCAATTAACACAGACACAGAAGATAATCATGGACCCCTGAGCCTTGAA
>NW_006921664.1:2379932-2412384 GCF_000298275.1 Orycteropus afer afer | reverse complement strand
AACTCACTGCGGTTGAGTTGGATCCGACTCCTAGCAACCCGTCCTTGGGTTTCCGAGGCAGTATCACTGCGGAGGTAGATAGATCAATCTTCCTTCTGAAGAGTGGCTGGTGGGTTTGAACTGCCAGCCTTCTGGCGGGTTTGAACTGATTACCTTCTGGTTAACAGCTAAATGCCTTTTCCACTATATATATATATATGGAGCTCTGGTGGTGTGTATATATGTGTGTGTGTGTGTGTGTGTGTGTATGCATATGTGTGGGTGTGTGTAGGAGTTCTGGTGGCATAGTGCCTAAGGCATTTGACTGCTAACCAGAAGGGTGGCAATTCAAACCCACCAGCCACTCCTTGGAAGGAAAACTGGGCAATTTGCTTCCATAGAGATACCTCCTCAGAACCCAAGGAGAGGTCACTATGAGTTAAGATCAACTCCACGGCAGTGGGTTTCATTGGTTTATATATATACACACATACACAGAAAGAGAGAGAGAAAGAAGAGAGGGAGAAAGACTTACTTATAGCTCCATTTCTTTTTCTCCACTACTTTCTTTCCCCTTCTTTCTCTCTCTCTCACTCCCCTTTCCCTCTCTCTCTCCTTCTCTCTCTCACATACATATCAGCTCTCCTTCATTCTGATCTGTGGAAAAGACCAAGGAACCTGACCCAAAGCCTAATTTCTTCTCATTCTTTTCAGCCTGTGCCTTGGTGTGCATGAGAAGAGAGTGCCCTAATACAAGTCTTTTTTTTTGAAGACAGCTGACTTCTCAGACTTGATCTGGTACGGAATTTGGCACAGGATGTCCTATTAGAGATAATCCAGAATCTATTTATGGCAATCCATTGATGAGCCTCACTGTGGAGGACTTTACAATAGCCATGAGCAACGGGAATTTTGAAAATACTTCTCAGGAAACAAGCCCTGCCAAGAGAATCCTAATTTAGAAATCTTGCAAAATTTTCCCGGCACATGATAAGTTTTGAATTTATAACATCGTATGTGCCAGCAGGTTCAGAGTTATGAAGCCTGTCTTGTTTTAGCTGGTTTCTGTGACTTCTTATAATGCTAAAGATTAAAGCCAGCCCAATATTGGGAGATCTTGATTAAATAAATTTGTATGTTTTAAAGCAAAAGCAGTCTATAGTTAATTTTTACTGGTTGCAAGTGAGCATCTTCATCCTTGCTGCCTAAAGATGGTACTTCCCAGCAGCACAGCCATGTTCGGCCCCTTCATGTAATGAGTGTGGTAGAATCTGAGGAACAGAATAGGCATCCAGGCCAAGATGAAGTTGAAGTTTCCAACGGCATAGTAGATGGTTGGTATCTGGTAGAGTTTCATTTGTTTCAAGAAGGGTTTTAGGTGAACATGCTCCTGAGCTACTGCACACTTCAATGTATTCTGAATGTTACATGGAGTGCTAAACAGCCAGAGATTTGGAATAAGGTTGAACTGACCTCATCCTCATATGAACTCCAAATTCCAAATCAGTTTTGGTATGTCCATTTCACTACAATGTCCTTGGTAGACACTGACATTTCAGAGGGCCCTGACCTGCTTTCAAGTACAAGCTAAGACATCAGGAGCCATTATAAATTATCCCTGAATATTCAAACATGCTCCTCAAGTCAAAAAGATCAATATAATGCTAGACATCACTAGAATGTTTACTGGAAAAATGCATGCAGCGTGAACAACAATTGCACACCTACCTTCCGATAAAACCAGATAATCCCTGCAAAATATTTGTCAAAGCAAATGGCTATATAAATTTTAGTTATTGATACAGTATAATCAGAAGAGCTCTAGTCTTGAGTCCCAAAAACTCCATATCATTCTTTCATTTACCAAATAATTCATAAGTGCATCCTATGTGCCAAACAGTGTTCTGGGTCCTGTGCAGAGTGAGCACTGAGCGAAAACACAAAATTCCTAACCTTGTGGAGCTTCTAGTGAAGGAGCAAGAAAATAAAAAAAGATGAAAAGGCAAAAAAAATAGTAAATTAGATAAAGAAAGTGCAAGGAGTAAAATAAATCAATAAAGAGAGGTAGACACTATGGAGAGGGTTTGGATTTTAGATAAGGTAACTTGAGAAGGTCTTTTCCAAAAAAGGACATTTGAGTAAAGATGTGAAGGAAGTAGGGGAAGAACGTTCCAAACAGCACATTCAATGTGCCTGACATGAAGAAGGAAAGTTGATAAGGCCAGACTAGCTGTGGCTATGTAATAAGGGAGAAAGAAATACGAGTTTTGGGGCATATAACAGAACAAATTATAAGAGTATGGCCTTAGAGGACATTTTAAAGACTTCTGGTTTTACATTAAGTGATATGTGAAGTCACAAAAGGATTTTGAACAAAGGAATAGCACAAACTTTAACTCCATCATACTGTCTACTTTTGAGTTCTTTCTTGGTTTCAAATCTCTTTTCTTTCAAAGAGACAAATAACTAATATGGTTATGTGCCTATCATGTGCCAGGCCTACCATGGACATCCTGCTTAATCCTAGTGATGGACTTTATGATCTCAATATTGTAGGTAATTATTCTACTAGCTAAAGAAGTTAAATAACTAGTTGCATAGCTAGTAATTAACTGAGATAGATTTGAACCAAATCTGTTATATCTCAAAGGTCAAGCCCATTCTACTAACCATACCACTTTTCTCAAAATGACTATCCTAGTGGCCACCTCAGAGGGTTGTTTCTGTTGCTGCTAGGTAAAGTTGAGTTGGCTCCTATTCACAGTGACCCTATGTACAACTGACAGAAACACTGCCTATTCCTGCACCATCCTCACAATCTTTGCTATGCTTGAGCCCATCGTTGCAGCCACTGTTCAATCTATCTCATTGAGGGTCTTCCTGTTTTATCTGACTCTCCACTTCACCGAGCATGAGATACTTCTCCAGGGACTGATCCTTCTGACAACATGATCAAAGTAAGTGAGATGAAGACTGAACATTCTCACTTCTAAGGAGCATTCTGGTCGTACTTCTTCTAAGACTGATTTGTTCATTCTTCCGTCAGTCCATTGTATTTTCAGGTAATTGTGGGAATTCAAGGAAAGTGACTGTGTTGCTCATTGTTTCACATGGTTCCTCGTGAATTTGAGAGAACCGTGAACTCAGAGACTGCAACTTTCTCATGTCTGTGATCCTACAGCCTGCCAGTCATTTGCATTAAAATTTTGTTGTATAAAATGGATCTGTGAAAAGAATCAATGGTCCAATCTTGGGTACAGAAGGACACAAAATCTAGTCACAGGAGCCCTAATAAAATTTGTATAGTGTGAACAGTTTGCAAAGGATTTATAAAATAAAACCTATAAAAAAACATTATTACCAAGACATTAGTGACATGATTTGTCCTAAATCAAAACAAATGATAGTAGGAATAGAACACAGAATTTCAGATTACTAATCCAGCACTCTATTCTTTACAACTCATCCAGTGCTGGAAAACAAAGGTAAAAGGAAAGGACTAAGTGACAGGGAAGAGAAGACAGACATTACTGCAAGACACTCTCTGATATTACCTAGAAATTTAAGAAGCAGAAATGCAAATCTTACAGTGGTGGTACATTCTTCACAAGGGAATCCCTGAAGAGAAAACTCTGGCAGATCTGATCTGGATCCCAAATGCATCCTTCAATCATTATCATGATCCACTTTATTATCTGATATCTGGAGCTCTGGTAGCATAGTGCCTAAGGCACTTAACTGCTAACCAGAAGACTGGAGGTTCAAACCCATCAGCCACTCCTCGGAAGGAAGGTTGGGCAATCTACTTCCGCAGTGATACTACCTTGGAAACCTAAGGAGGGTTGCTATGAGTCAGGTCCAACTCAACAGCAAATAACAAAAATAACACAACATCTAATATCTATGTCAGATTTGGTCTCCTCTTCAACTCCTCACCCTTCATTCAGGCTTTCTTTCCACTTGTCCACCCACACCCTGAGCCCTCAGTTTGACCCCATGAGTAATTCATGCCTCCACCCTGGGAATCACCTCCCATCTGTAAACTGCATATGTACTTGGCTTGGGTTGGTCTATTGGCCAGAAGCTTCTGGGTGTTCACCTTCCTGCTGAGAGGCCTCTGCATTGCTGCCCTTTGCTTCCCTCTGGTGGGCACAACCTTGACAGCTGGGCTCAGTCAAGTCCATAGGACTTGAAACTTATTGTACCAGACTCTCTAGGGCTTAACATGGACCAGAATCACCTATAGGACTTGCTAATTGCTAGTTCTCATCTCGAGTTTTTGATTCAGTTGGTTTGGGGTGCAGCCTAAGGATTTGCATTTCTAACAAGTTCCAGGTGGTGATGATGCTGCACTTGGAACCACACTGTGGAAGCCACTACTCTAGACCCACTGATTAGCAGAAAAAGGCCCCAAATATGCAACTATTTAAAAACCACTAGAGCCAATCTACTACTTCTACTTCAGAAACCCGAGGAGAAGTCACTATGAGTTGGATCTCACTCGAAGGCAGTGAGTTTGATTTGGTTTGGTAAAGTAAAGACCAACACCCCTGTTCCCTGAAAAATTGAAGAAGCCAATGATTTCTAAAGTGAAGCTAAAGACATTCACTTATTTAACAAGTATTTTATACATAATGCTAGGTGAGACCTAGTGGAGACCAAGCGTCATTACTTGCTCTCCAGGACCATACAGTCAGAGTGAGCTCCAGGTAAGTAAATAAGTAATTACAGTACATTTGATAGATGTTGCTATTCGGAAAGCTATGGGATCACAGGAAGGGCACTTAATCCATACTTGAGAAGTCAGTGATGGTTTCTTGCAGAAAGTAACTTTTAAGCTAGGATCTGAAACACAGAGTTTTCCAGGTGCATTTTTGAGGGTAGGATTGCTGTAGCACTAAATTTTGACAGCTGCTATTTAAAAACAAACATTTCAAATGGTTACAGTACAACACAACACAGAGTATTTGAATAAGAAAGAACTTTGTCTTACAAAAATACTAATAAGGCAAAAGAGCTAAATATAAGGAGAATTAGAACATCAGCAGGGATTTGGGAAGGACTAGGCACTTCCAGGATTCAACTGTTTACTTTAGGAACAGTTCTGTCAATGATCATGTATTTCCAAGTCCTGTTAAAGCACTTTGTTTGTTTTAATATAATAATTCTCATCATATCTAACATATTTGGGCTAATGACCATGTTCCAGGCACTTTCAATATTTTCTTTTATTGCACACAACAGCCAGTGAAGGAGTTTCTATTATTTTCCCTATTTTACAGAAATGAAAACTGAGAAATGTTAAGTAACTTGCCCAAGTTTACTCAGGAAAGAAATGGAAAAGCCAGTACAGCCCACTCAATCAATGATTGTGATATATTTAAAAAGTAAATCATGTTTTATGTTCAAATAAATAACACATTTAAGTAATAATACATATATATAACATTTGAAAATTAAAGGACAGGGAAAAAACTTTTTTTTTATTTTTTAAATTTCAGTTATATTCCCACACTGAGAGCTACTGTTTTTTTTTTTTTTATATATTAACCTTTTTTTTTTGGTAAAATATATATAATATATATAAAACTGTTGTAATATACATTTTCCAAAATGATGATAAGGATTATTATAAAATAAATGTACATTTTTTTAGATGGAATAAAATAACATTAAAAGAACAAAATAGAAATCATTCAGTGCTTTGAGATTACAAACTCAAATGCCAAGAGATTATGATAACTATATGCAAATTTAAGAACATTTTGGTGTAGATGCAGGATAATGAGAGGAGGAACATGTCTCCTCACTGACACTCCCTGAAATGCCTGAGTTCTTGCTGGTCTTTGTCAGCAGTCTTTTTGTGTCATTTATTTGTCCTCTTCATTTTGACCAAAAATCTCTTTCCAGATACAAGACTCTTCTTTTCTTCAGTCCCCCAGTGCTGCCAGAAGACCTACCTTTGCTCCCTTACCTTATTACTAAAGTACTTAATGTGCTAAAAGATGTACGGCAAAGACCAAGTACCTACCTCATTATTAATATTTTTCTTTCTCCAAAATTTCAGTGCCTAAACCATTTGACTGCTAACCAGAAGGCTGGCAGTTCAAGCCCACCAGTCACTCCTCCAAAGGAAAACTGGGAAATCTACTTCCATACAGGTATCACCTCAGTAAACCAAGGAGGGGTTGCTATGAGTCAGAATTGACTCAGTGGCAGTAAGTTTATATTCTCTTGTCTGAAGAGTTATAAGGAATGATTTATTATGTTTCACTTTAAAGCATCATATTGTTGAGACTACATATATATTTCTTAATTTGCTTCTTCAGTTTGGTACATATATTTACTTTATATTTTTATGTTATTGTTGAAGCTGTGCCTTCAGATATTCGTATATCTTTCTTTGTATTTTAATGGATTTAGTGTAGTAAAGACACCTTGAGAAGCTACTTAATTTCCCATCATTCACAATTTTTCTACTTATCATCTTAATTGGAGACAAAAAGATACAGTTTTATATACATAGATACATACATATATATATATATATATATATATATATATATATACACACATATATAATAATTCAGTGATATAAATTACATTAATCATGTTGTGCATCACCAATATCTATAGACAAGTTTTCTACCACCATAAAGTTTATGATATTATAGGAAGGATTTGACATAAACTTGGTAGGTATATGGAATTTTAACCTTTTCATGACCAAGTTGTTTTCTGCTTTGAATTTTTTTTTTTTTTTTTTTGATACTATGTGTTTTCGGGAATAAAAGACATGCTGAAATCAAGGAAAACAAATTTTGAGGTAATACTGATTTTGATGAATTACATGGGACACACATATCCTAAGTAGACTCTGGTGGTAGGATTGGTAGGGTGAGGCCTGTTTCTTCAGATTCACATAGCTATACAAGTCCTTCCAGGCAGCATCCCATATTACAACTGGCATAACAGCTTCTCGAGAAATCTGAGAGTGTGCAAATACTGGTGAGTTATATATCCCACATGTCACAAAAAGGTTAAATTCTCTAGTGGATTAGAAGGAAAATAAAGATATTATATGCTAGTCTTTTTAGCCTAGTTAAAAGAAGGCTTTGTTATATATTTTTCTTTCACTTTGATACTTGGATAACTTCTCTAAATTGCTGAAAGCCTAGTTTGGTATTCATCTGAATTAAGTGCATGTGTTTTGCTAATAGTGTTTCCCAAAGAATATTCCTTGGAACTTTAGTCCTTCATGATGTTGCACAAAAAAAGTCTCTGTGGCCTAATAAATTTTGGGAACTGCTACATATCTTTCTCTGGATATTTGCAATATCTAAGAACTCTTGCAGAAAGAAAAAAAAATTAAACCGAGTAGTATCATAATTTTTGATCAGAGAACTTTTATGCAATGTAACACCTAAGGAACATACTAAAGGAAATGCTAAATTGCTAGACTTTATTCTTGGTACATAAGGCAACTAGAGGTTAAAAAAATATATATATCTTTGAAAACTTTGGGGAGTTTTTGCTTTGAATATCTCCATTAGTTGCCAGTTCATTTAACAGTATAAATTCATACTTATTATATGCATGTTAGGAGTGTCAGAGAGTTTTGATTATATACATTGCAAATCAGTCATTAATAGTGAAATGTGTACAACGTCCATCTATTTGAGGATGACAGAACCAACTCTAAAGTACTTATTGTTCTGTGGCTTCAGCAGTGACACTTTATTCTACCCTTCTTCCATTTAAAAGTATATGGGGACCCAAATCAGGATGCCGATGAAAATTGAGAGGAGGTTAGGAGCATCTTAAAACAACAGGCTTCCCTGTACCAGGAAGGAATGATTATTCTTGAAAATAAGACTTACTTTTATAAAAGATAACGTCCCATGCAAAAGCAAAGGCCGCATGAGCTTTGCTGCATCAGATTGTAGATTTTCACAATGAGAACTTGGCTATGACAAAATGAACAACATAAAAAAGGAAATCAAAGCTGACTGGAAAGCTCAGAAGAGACAAAAAATTCTGGCTTTTGCAATTTAGTGGACTTAGATTTTACCACATTTTAAAATTCAAATCCATTAGTGGAGGGTCCAAGATGGCAGACTAGGCAGATATGCTATCCAGACCTTCTATAAGAAAGACTCAAGAAATCAAGTGAGTTGGATACCATGATAATTCTGGAACTGAGTGCTTCAAAGGAAAAGATAAAGAAGTGGATCAATCACTGAACAGAGGAAGCAACTGAATGAAAGCAGTGAACAAGAAAGTATACAGAGCAGTGAACTGCCAGTTGGCACAGTGGAAACAATTTTCAATTATTGTAAGCAGAATTTTATTGATGCAAGAATCAACTCACCATCTCTGTTCACCCAGGATTGCACTGGCACTCAAATCTCTGATCAGTGACCAGAGAAGTGTGATCCTTGGCTCCCACCTCACAGAACTTCCTAGTGACAGGAATTGGAAGCCAGCAAAGCTGCACAGCCATATCAGTCAGATCAGCTGCCCTATCCACTGGGTAAGTACAACTACCCCCTCTAGCACCACTGGATCACTGATAAATAGCAGCAAACATCACTCATCCTACTGTCATGTGCACTACAACAATAGCAATCAGAGACTTGTGCTCAAACTCCTATTCCTTACCAAATTAACCCAGACACAGGTGGTGAGCACCCCAAATTAGTGACCAGAGTAGCACACCTACCCCATTGCCTGAATATATTAAAACAAAAGGAAATTAAAAAGTATGGTGAAGCAAACCAACATATAATCAACAAATAAATACAACACCACCACACTGGCTTGGAGACAGGATAACTGAAAATCACACACACACACACACACACACACATATGGCTCAAGAAAGTGACCAAAATGCAGGACCAGAAGATCTTCCAGAGGAATAAATACTACTGGAACTACCTGATAAGGAATTCAAAAGAATTATACTTAGGTTCTCATGACAGATGAAGAAAGATCATGGAAGCCACAGACAAAATCAGGAAAAACACAGATTAAACTCTAGAAGAATTCAGGGAAACAATACAAGAACAAATTGACAAAATAAAAAATTAGGAAGCACAAAAAGCAGTAAATAGAAATCCAGAAGATTACTATTAAAATTTCAGAAATAGGTAATGCATTGGAAGGGCAAAGGGATAGAATTGAATCAATGAAAACAGAATCAGAGAAATTGAAGGCAATTATCTTAGTACTAATCTGATAGAGAAACAATGAGAAAAAAAGAACAACAGAGGGTGAAGAAAACTTAATATTTATGTGTGAAACTTCAGGAGAAATAACTTACGAGTGATCAGAATTCCAGACCAGGAAAAGATAAAAATAAAAACAAAAAAAGATTGTCAACAATTTGTTGCTAGAAACTTCCCTAACATCATCAAAGACAAGAAGAAATGCATTGAAGAAGCTCAAATCGGATAGACCCAAAAGGAAAATCACACAACTGAAAATAACTTGTTGTTGTTGTTGTTATTGTTATTTGCCATCAAGTAGGACCAGACTCATAGCGATCCCTCCTTGGGTTTCCGAGGCAGTATCACTATGGAAGTAGATTTCCCAACCTTCCTTCCAAGAAGTGGCTGGTGGGTTTGAACTGCCAGCCTTCTGGTTAACAGTCAAGTGCCTTAGGAACTATGCTAAAATAGGATAGCAAAATAAGAACATTTCCAGATAAACAAAAATTAAGGGAATTTGTGAAAACAAGACAAGCCTCATAAGGAATACTAAAGTGAGTCTTTTGGACAGAAAACCAACAATGGCAGACAGTATTCTGAGATTAAAACACATATAGCATCAAGCAGAAATCAAACCAGATTTTAAAATACCAACAAAATAAACCTACAACAATGAAAATAAGGAAACAGAAAGGTAATGAGTTGTAAATGACAACTGCAAAGCAAAAAGAGGGAATAAATGGTGCAGTTCCAGAACTTCCATAGGGAGAGGAAGTCAAGAATGTATCAAGATAGAACAGACTGTTTTAAACCTGGGGATAGTAATAAATTGCAGGGTAATTTCAAAGAAAATGAGTAACATTTCTCATCAAAATAAAAAAGAAGAAAATCATAGAGTCAGTAAATACTAAAGTGATAGCAACATGGGAAAGAATAAGAAAACCCATAAATTCAGCACAGAAAAATATATGGAACAAAGAAAGCATCTAAATACACACACACAAATACAACACAAACAGCAAAATGGCAGCAGTAAATTCATACCTATCAATAATTATACTGAGTATAAATGGTTAGAAAAAAATCAGTCAAGAGACAGAGAGTAGCAGAATGGATAAGAAAACATGATCCATCAATATGTTGTCTACAGGAGACATACCTGAAACACAAAGACAAAATAAGCTAAAAATCAAAGGGTAAAAAACTATGTATCAGGCAAATGGCAACCAAAACAGAGCAGGAGTGGCAATAGTAATTTCTAATCAAATAGACTCTAAGCCAAAGTCCAGCAAGAGAGACAAGGAAGGATATTATAAACCAACAAAAGAGAAAAGGAAAGACATTATATAATGATTAAAGATTCAATCCAACAAGAGCACAGGGCCATAATATCTGTGCACCTAATGAAAGAGTCCCAAAATACATAAATCAAACTTTAACAAAATTAAAACATGAAATAGACAAATCCATGATATTAGTAGGAAATTTTAATATACCACTTTCAATGAAGGACAGAACACCTCGAAACAAACTCAACAAAGATACAGAAAAACTAAACAGCACGATCAACAAACTTGACCTCATACACATATACACAGAACACTGCACCCAACAACAGCACAATATACATTCTTTTCCAGAGCACATGGAACTTTCTCCAGAATAGACCATATACATACTAGGCCACAAAACCGGCTTCCATAAATATAAAAACATTGAAATACTACAAAACATCTTCTCAGGTCACAATGCTATAAAATTAGAAATTTAGAAGAAGATCAAGGGAAAAAAAAAATCAAATACACGGAAACTGGGTAGCACCCTGATTAAAAACTACTGGGTAACAGAAAGAGTTGAAAAATGAAATAAAAAATTCCTTGAATCAGATGAGAATGACAAGACAGCATACCAAAATTTGGAGAACACAACAAAAACAGTGTTCAGAGGACAATTTATAGCAGAACAAAACAAAACAAAACAAAACTTTATTCCCGAATCTCCAACAATTAGAAAAACAGAAGGAAAAAAAAAAAAATCACCTGTAGTTACCAGAAGAAAAGGAATAATAAAGATAGAAAAGAAATAAATGAATCAGAAACAGAACAGAAAGTAGAAAGACTAGAAGTTGTTTTTTTGAAAGTTTTAATAAAAGTGGAAAAACCAAAACCAAACACACTGCAGTCAAGTTTATTCCAACTTATAGTGACCCTACAGGATGGATGGCCCCATAGGGTTTCCAAGTCTATATATGTTTATGGAAGCAGACTGCCTCATCTTTCTTCCATGCAGCAGCTGGTGGTTTTGAACTGCTACCTTTTGGTTAGCAACCCAATGCTTTAACCACAGAGGCATCAGACCTCCCATAAAGCTGACAAATGACTAGCTGATTTGACAAAGGAATAGAAGGAATAGATACAAATAATATGAGTAAGAAAACAATCAACTGACATAAAACAAATAATAACAGAATATTATGAAGAACTGTAAGGAGCTCTGGTGGCATAGTGCCTAAGGAATTTGACTGCTAACCAGAAGGTTGACAATTCAAACCCACCAGCCACTCCAGGGAAGGAAGAATGGGCAATCTACTTCCGCAAGGATTTACTGCCTTGGAAATCCAAAGGAGGTCGCTATGAGTCAGAATCAACTTGAGGGCAGTGACTTTGGTTTTGGTTTGATGAAGAACTGTACTCCAACAAATTTGAAAATCTGGAAGAAATGAATAAATTTCTAGAGACACACTACCTACCCAAACTAACAACATGGGAGGTAAAAAATTTGCACAGATTCGTCACAAAAGAAAAAATTGAACAGGTCATAAAATACTCCAAAAAGTCTTAGCCTGAATGATTTGTTTGGAGAATTCTACCAAACACTCAGAGAACAGCTGACACTAATTCTACTGAAACTATTCTAAAACATAGAGAAGGATGGAATACTCCCCAACTCATTCTATGGAGCAAGAATAACCCCGATATCAAAACCAGTGAGAGACACCACTAAAAAAGGGTAGTATACCCCAATATTCCCCATGAACATAGATGTGAAAATTCCCAATAAAATCCTAGCCAAGAGAATCCAACAACATATTTTTTTTTTTCAAACACATCATGAACAAGTGGGATTCATACCTAGTATGTAAGCATGTTTCAACATTAGGAAAAAAAAAAATCACCACATAAATAAATAAGAACAGAACCATATGATCATATCAACCAATGCAGAAAAGGCATTTGACAAAATCAAACACAAATTCTTGACAAAATGCTCAGAAAAATTGGACTAGAAGAGAAATTCCTCAACAAAATTAAAGGCACACACACAAACCAGTGGCCATAGTTATTCTCAGTGCAGAAAGGCTGAAAACATTCCCCTTGCAAAAGAGAACAAGTCAAGGCTAGCTTTTATCTCCACTTCTGTTCAGCATTGTTTTGGAAGCCCGAGTCAGAGCAATAAGGCACAAAAGAGAAATAAAAGGCATTCAAATTTGCAAAGAAGTAAAATTATTTCTATTTGCAGATATGATCTTGTACATAGAAAAACCCAGAGACAAACACACACACACACACACACACACACACACACAAACTGGAACTGATAGATTCAACAAAATGGCAAGGTATAAGATCAACATACAAAAATCAGTTGGATTCCTTTAAACCAATAAAGAGAATTCTGGAAATCTAATCAGTAAAACAATACTATTTATAATAGCCACCTAAAAGATGAAGTACTTAGAAATAAATTTAGACAGAGATACAAGAGATCTAGACAAAGAAAACTACAAAAACTACAAGAAACCAAAAGAGACATACATAAATGAAACACTATACAATCCTTACGAATAGGAGCCTATAGAAAATGTCAATACTACCCAAGGTGATCTACAGATATAACACAATCTCGATCCAGACTCTATCATCAATTTTTAAAGAGATGGAAAAACTAATCATCAACTTTATATGGAAAGCAAAGAGACTCTAGATTAGCAAAGCACTACTAAAGAAGAACAACAAAGGAGGCCTCTCCCTTCCCAATCTCAAAACCTGCTATACAGCCATGGTAGTAAATAGCCTGGTATTGGTGCAAGGACAGACACATAGACCAATGGAAAAGAATTGAGAACCCAGAAGTAAATCCATTCAACTATTGATGGCTCATGTTTGACAAAGGGCCAAAACCCATTAAATGAAGAGAGATAATTTCTTTAATAAATGGGGCTGGAAAAACTGTATATCCATTTATAGGAAAAGGAAACAGGATCCATATCTGTAACCATATTTAAAAATTAACTCTAGATGCATCAAAGACCTAAGTGTAAAACCAAAACAAAGAAAATATAGGGGCAAACTTAGGGGACCTAATTTATGGCCTAAATACATGACCAAACACAAGTAAAAATGCACAAAGAGCAGAAAACAAACTAGACAACTGGTACCTACTAAAAATTAAACATTTATGTGCATTGAAAGACTTCACCAAAAGAGTAAACAGAAAATCTACAGACTGGGAAAAGATTTTTGGCAAAAAATATATCAGAGAAGTAACTCTTCTTTAAAATTTATGGAAACTTTCAACACCTCAACAACAAAAAGACACTATCCAATTGAAAAATGGGTTGAGAACATGAACAGACACATCAGCAAAGAAGACATTCAAGTGACCAACAAACACATGAAGAAATGCTTACAATCATTAGCCATAAAAGAGATGTAAATCAAAAGAACAGTGAAGTACTGTCTCATCCCAACATTAATAGGAAACCTCAAAAAACAGAAAACAGCAAATGTTGGTGAAGGTATGGAAAGACTGAAGCCATCATTCACTGCTAGTGGGACTGTAAAATGAGTCAACCACTATGGAAAATGGTATGGTGCTTTCTTAAAAAAATGCAAATAGAAATATATGATCCAGCAATCCCCATACTAGCTACATATCCTAAAGAAATAAGGGCTGTGACATGAACAAATATATGCACACGCATGTTCATCACAATGTACCCATTCCAAAGAAAGATGATCCCACACAATGTGGAAATTATCAAGCAACATCATTAGTATCACATGCAAGTATAATCTTGCTGGATTATTGAAAAATGGTTGTAGCATTATACAGAGAACTTCCAGAAATGCAAGCTGAATTCAGAAGAGGATGTGGAATGAGGAATATCACTGCTGATGTCAGATGGATCTTGGCTCAAAGCAAAGAATTCCAGGAAGATGTTTCCTTATGTTGTATTGACTAAGCAAAAGCATTCGATTGTGTGGATCATAACAAATTATAGATAACATTGAGAAGAATAGGAATTCCAGAACACTCATGAGAAACCTATACATAGACCAGGAGGCTGTCATTCACACAGAACAAGGGGACACTGCATGGTTTAAAATCAGGAAGGGAGTGCATCAGGATTGTATCCTTTCACCATACTTATCCAATTTGTATGCTGAGCAAATTATCTGAGAAGCTTGACAATATGAAGAAGAGCATGGCATCAGGATTGGAGGAAGAGTCAATAACAACCTGCAGTATGCACATAACACAACTTTGCTTGCTGAAAGGGAAGATGACTTGAAACACTTACTGAAGATTAAAGACTATAGTCTGCAGTAAAAAGGTTTTCAGACATTGGACCACAGGCAGCACAAAACTGTGGCTTCTGAGAGCATGGAAGCAAATAAAGTGGATCCTCCAACTTTCCCAGATAATCACTTCAAAAGAATTTATAGGATTCTGTACAGAGAGAGGCAACCCAGATAGTTGTGGAGACAGAGTTCAAAGTTCAGGAAAGAGAGTTTTATCAAAAGTTTCTGATAGTTTTAAAAGAAGACTTTACAATCTATGATCTAATTCATCATAATTTGAGGTTCCACACATTTTGAAGGCCATTTGGAATCCTGATCATTCTCATAGTTAGTTGAAAGAAATATGGTGTTTTAGTTCAAACCTTTAGCTTCTGATTTAGGTTTGAGTTCTTCTTCAATGTTATCTTTGTAGCTCTTTGTATTTCCATATTTATTTAGAATAACTGTCAAGTTTCCCTAAGAAATGGTCCATGATTGCAGCTGAGTAACTTTCTTAGTCTGCTTCCTGCTTATTGGAAGTTGGGTATCTTGAGATCTCTTGCAATTTGAAGAATCTCAAGCTGGTGATATCATCACTAACGTTCTTAATAAAATTTTTAGGCTTCTGAAATGGGACACTATTACTTTGGGCCCATGCTATGCCAAAAAGTCACGTCCATGATTCTAAAACATGGCTCTCTCTACATTGAGGATGCCAGGCTGCAGTGGGGAAATGCCCTTAAGATTCTTAGAAACTTTTTTTTGTAACTAAGCGGGGTCTAGGTCTTAGCAAACAGACTTGTAGCTGTTCACTTAATCTGACCTGTGCTCCAGAGAATATTATACTATGAGAAGCATTTCGAAATGGAGGAACTGAAAATAAGAAATACTATTATTTTCCAACCCAACAATTGAAAGCTCCTTTGTAATTCTTTTAAAATCTTCTTATAATTTAAGCACTCTTTTCTTTAACTGATCTTTATTTTACCACACCATTTCAATTAAAAGAGAAAAAAAGCCTATTGATACTTTAACATTCTACCAGGAAATAATTTAATAAAGACTAAAATTAGTGCTTAAGACACTTGACTGCTAACTGGAAGGCTGGTGGTTCAAACCCACCAGCCACTCCTCAGAAGGAAGATGGGGCAATCTACTTCTGTAGTGATACTGCCTTGGAAACCCAAGGAGGGGTCGCTATGAGTCAGATCCAACTCCATGGCGCATAACAACAACAACAAAATTTTATTAAGTATATATTTCTCTATGAAGTTACTGCAGGCAACATTTTTTTTTCAGTTGTTTCACTACGACGTAACATAGGTCACCCTTATTCAAAATTTCAATAAAAATTTCCTCAATATTTTTCTAACCTTTGCTAGTAGTTTTCTTCTGTATTTATTGTCTTCACTAACAATTTCCTTGTTGTGATTTCTACTTCTGCTAACAGTTTGCCCTCTGACTATACAAAGTTATTATTGAGTCTCCAGAGTGCTGTGAGGAGCGCTGGTAGCATAGTGCCTAAGGCACTTGACTGCTAACCAGAAGGTTGGTGGTTCAAACCCACCAGCCACTCCTCGGAAAGAAGGTTGGGCAATCTACTTCCGTAGTGATACCACCTCGGAAACCCAAGGAGGGGTAGCTATGATTCGGGTCTGACTTGACGGCACATACAACAACAACAACAAGAGTGCTGTAATATTCTGAACAAAGTTCCAGCTTTCCACTCTTCCTGGTCATTTGATGATTGAGTTCCTGTGCCTCTTTAACTTTCCTGTGTATCCTTCAAATTAATACTATCCTTATTAATAAATTGACCAATAATTATATCCCAACCAGGGCAGCTTTGAAAGTGAAATGATATACTATTAATAATTATTTTCAGACAACAGGCAAAATGTGAGACTCATGCTTACTCTATTTTCAGGTAACCTGAGTATCTCTCTCCTATGCAAACATTGGAAATAACTGGAAAGAATATTATAAGCCCCTGATACAATTGATTAAATGAACAAATGAGTCTTAACACAACATATTTTAGAACTAATTTACTTTTCAAAATAATCCTAGCTTGGACCTTTTCATATCTTGTTGCAGATCTGATTAAGTTTGCGTCCACATTTCAAAAACACCTTATTGGGTCCCTATATATTTCTAAGAGTTTTGATTGTAAGTATTTAGATAAGTCATCTTTTCATTTTCTTTACACATAATATTTAATTATGAGAAGATCCACAGATGATAATAAAAAATTTAAAAATGAATTACACTCAATGAATATTAGTGATGAAATAGTACAGCATACAATATTGTAATAAATATGCCCAAGAAAAATAAATGTACAATTTATCAACTTTTCCATCTCCCCACCAGAAATTTTAAAACGAGAGAAAAGATAATACCTTATAGAACTGAAGTTATCGTTCTATTCACACCCATTCTATCATTATTCAAATTGTCAAGAAAAATATAAGAACTTCCTTCACTTAGGACTGGGTAAGCCAGCAGAAGCACCACACATCTGTCATTTTGTCATACTGTGGTGGTCTGGTTGTTGCTGTGATGCTGGAAGCTATGTTACTGGTATTTCAAAAACACCAAGGATCATCCACGGTGGACAGGTTTCAGTGGAGCTTCCAGACTAAGAAGAAGGATTTGGCAGTCTATTTTTGAAAAAAACTGGCCGTGAAAACCTTACGAATTGCAGTGTATCTGATATAGTACTGTAAGACAAGCCCCTCAGGTTGGAAGGTGTTTTGGTTACTTCATGATGCTCTGAGAGAATATACCACAAATTGGTGGCAATACCACAAACGGGAGGGGTTAACAAACAGGAGTTTATTCACTTACAGTTTTGGAGGCTAGAAGTTCAAGCTCAAAGTGTCAAGCTCCGGGGGCTGGGTAAAAGCCCCTCAAATGTGAGCTTCAGCTCTGACTCTTGCTCCTGGCCCACTGGAGCTAAAGGTGTCTCTTCACTCAGGCAGCTGCTGGTTGCTGAGGCTAACAAGCCATGGTCAACAAATAAAATGTCACAGTGCCAATATTATGAAAGAACACAGCAGCCCATTATTTCAAGTCCAGAGACAGTCTTGAGATCATTAGGAAACATGGCAGGCTGCTAAACAAATGCTTGGTTATTTGCAGGGTCTGAGTGTGCCAAACAGCAAATTGTGGATATAATTGAGAAGAATGGGAATTCCTGAACACTTGATTGTACTCATGAGGAACCTGTACATTGACCAGGAGGCTGTCATTCAAACAGGACAGGGGGACACTACATGGTTTAAAATTAAGAAGAGAGTGTGTCAGGGTTGTATCCTTTTCCCATACTTATTCAATCTATATGTGAGCAAATAATCTGAGAAGCTGTTCTATATGAAGAAAAACGTGGCATCAGGATTGGAGGAAGAATCATTAACAACCTGCGATATGCTGATGACACAACGTTGCTTGCTGACAGTGAGGATGACTGAGACACTTACTGATGAAAATTGAAGAATACAGTCTTCAGTATGGATTATGTCAATATAAAGAAAACAAGTATCCTCA
This sequence comes from Orycteropus afer afer, assembly GCF_000298275.1. Lineage (NCBI taxonomy): Eukaryota > Metazoa > Chordata > Mammalia > Tubulidentata > Orycteropodidae > Orycteropus > Orycteropus afer. The sequence continues at coordinate 2,394,080 of NW_006921664.1, read as the reverse complement.
CAACTGGACCAATAAGCACCATCATGATAAATGGAGAAAAGATTGAGGTTGTCAAATAATTCATATTGCTTGGTTCTACAATCTATGCCAATGAAAGCAGCAGTCAGGACAATGTATAGCACTGGGCAAATTGGCTGCAAAGGAACTCTTTCAAGTGCTGAGGAGCAAAGATATCTCCTTGAGGATGAGGACGAAGGTGCACTTGACACAAGCCATGATATTTTCAATCGCCTTGTATGCATATGAGAGCTGGACAACGAATAAGGAAAACCAAAGAAGAGTTGCTGCTTTTGAGTTGTGGTGCTGGTGAAGAATACTGAAAGTACCATGGACCTTAAAAGAACAGATCTGTCCTGGAGGAAGTGCAGCTGAAATGCTCCTTAGAAGCAAGAATGGCCAGACTTCATCTCACCTTCTTTGGTTATGTTGTGAGAAGGAGGTCATGCTTGGTAAGGTGGAGGGTCAATGAAAGAGGGGAAGACCTTCAACAAGATGAATTGACACGGTGGCTGTGATGATAGGCTCAAGTATAGCAAGTATTATGGAGCTGGTGTGGGATCATGTGGTGTTTTGTTCCTCTGTGCATAGGGTCGCTATGAGTCAGAAACGACTCGACAGCACCTAACAACAACAACACAGTCTGCAGTTTGGATTACACCTCAACATAAAGAAAACAAAAATCCTCACAACTGGACTAATAAGCATCATCACAATAAATGAAGAAATGATTGAAATTGTCAAAGATTTCATATTCCTTGGTACCACAATAAATACCAGTGGAAGCAATAGTGAAGAAATCAGATGAAATAGTGCACTGAACAAATATGCTGGAAAAGAGCTCTTTAAAGTGCAAAAAAACAAAGATGTCTCTTTGATGTCTAAGATGTGCTTAATGCAAGCTGGTATTTCAACTGCCTCATATGAATGTGAAAGCTAGACAATGAATAAGGAAGACTGAAGAAGAGTAGATGGCTCTGAGTTGTGGTGTTGGCAAAGAATACTGAAAGTGCCTTGGACTGTTAAATGAATAACAAATCGGTCCTGGAAGAAGTAAAGCCAGAATGCTCCTTGGATGCGAGAATGGCCATACTTTGTCTCACCTACTTTGATCATGTTGTCAGAAGGGATCATTCCCTGGAGAAGGATATCATGCCTGGTAAAGTGGAGAGTCAAAGAAAAGGTGGAAGACCCTAAAGGAGATAGATTGACATAGTGGCTATCACAATGGGCTCAGGTATAGCAAGTTTTGTAGGTTGGCACAGGATCAGACAGTGTTTCATTCTGTTGTACATAGGGTTGCTCTGAGTCGGAGCTGGCTTGATGGCACCTAGCAGCAACAACAACATTCATCACAATGTTATTCACAATAGCAAAAAAGATGAAAACCACCTAATGTCCATCAACAGATGAATGGATAAACAAATTATTGTACATATACACAATGGAATATATACAATGGAATACTATTCAACACTGAAGAATAAAAATGACTCTAGGAAACACCTCTTAACATGGATGAACCTGGAGGACATTGTGCTGAATGAAATTTGTCAATCACAAAAGAACAAATATTGTATGAGACCAGTATTGTGAAAAATCAAGAAAATATTTACACATAGAAAGAAACATTCTTTGAAGGTCACCAGAGATAGGAGGGAAAGGGAGGATAAATCACCAACTAAAAGGTAGACACATATTAACCTGGGTGAGGAGAAAGGCAATATTCAGTAAAGGGGAGGTCAGCACAAAAAGATCAAGGCAAAGAAATATACTGAGAGGAACACAAGAGTTAAAGGCAACCAAGATAAATTTTTTTCTTACACAGTCCTTCAATAACAATAATCTACAACTGCATGCATAGATAGACATACAAACCAAACAAGAGTGTGAAGGCAAATGGGACCACACCCACTAATATGTATAGATTCGAAAGAGAATATCTCTATATATTTATTCATACATACTGCAAATATATCTATGAATATCATAGAGCATACAGACAGCAAAGTTATTAAAACTTCTTATCCATACCAAACACCTTAAGGGAATGATCACTGGGCCTAGGGCTCAGGATCATAGTCTTAGGGTATACTATGGTCAAATGCCATAACTTAGTCCACAAAAACAATGTTCTACATCTTACTTTGGTGAGAAGCAAGTGGGTTTTTAAAAGCTTATGAGCGGCCACCTAAGTGAAAATATTTGTCTCTCCCTGTCCATAGCAGAGAAGAGTGAAGAAAACCAAAGATGCAAGGAAACAATTAGTCCAAATGACTAACGGGCCAAGTGAACTTCAGCCTCCATAACTCTGACACCAGAAGAGTTAGATGGTGCTGGCTACCACTATTGACTTTTCTGAAAGGGATCACAATAGGAAGTCCTGGATAGAGTGGGAGAAAAATGTGAAACAAAATTCAAAATCAAAAAAGACCAGACCTGTTGATCTGACAGAAGCTGGTGGAACCCTGTGTCTATGGCCTTTAGACACCTTTCAAGCTGGAAATTGGACTCAGCCTCATAGCACAACTTTCAGCCAAACAATAGGCAGACCTATAAGGTGAACAATAATACCAGGGAAGTACACACTCCTTAGAACAATCAAAAGGACAGCATTTTCCCAGGGAAAAACTCAGAAGGCAAGAAGGGTAGGAAAGAAGAATGAAGGGAAATGATAAAGCACAAGGAGGCAGGAAACGGGGATTACAATTAATGTCACCACAAAAAAAAAAATGTGCATGAAATGTTGAATGGTAAACCAATTTTTTCTGTAAATTTCCACCCAAATCACAATATAAAGTTAAAAAGAGTACAAATAATTTATCTCTCATAATTGTTTATAGATCATGAAGTAAATAGGTTGGATTATGTTGTTATCTGTTCCTCAATAGCTAAATGCTGCCACTGGACACACAATGTAATTTAATTCCAAAACTTTTTCTCTTTCCCATGAGGAAACAAGAAAGATCTGAAAGATCTTAGGGCCCGTCTCTTCACAGAAAACACATTGTAATCTGGAAAGAAATCTGGCTTTTGTGGAGAAAAGTATTAAGAGAGTTACGGTCCTGAGAAGTATGCCTGAACTGTGCCCTGATAGGTTTGTTTGTACCAAAAGTGAACAATTTTTCCCCCAGAAGTTTAACATCTTTCCCATACTCAGTAGACTCCAATAAGATTGAAAATGTGTCACTGATAAAGAGAGAAAGTTCAAACATGTATTATCTCAAATGAAAAGGAGTTCTGGCAGCACAGTGCATAAGGTATCAGATTGCTAACCAGAAGGTTGCCGGTTTAAACTCACCAGCCACTACACAGAAGGAAGCCTGGGCAATATACTTCTGTAAAGATTTACCACCTTGGAAACCCAATGGGTTTTGTTATGAGTTAGAATTGGTTTGATGGCGGTGAGCTTGTTTTTTTCTGGTTTATCTCAAATGAAATATCAAAAGTTACTTTTCTACCTATCATATTAAGTCCTTAATTTAATAACTTTCTAGTTTACCCAGAAGGATGCCATTTCTTAATCTTTTCATTTTGTATCTCTTCCTATCTTACCTGATTTTTCATCTTTTTTTCACCCTACTTATTTTTTCTTATCCATCAGCTTCATGTCTACAGTGGCTAATACCTCCTGAATTTCTGTCTGGTTATATTCCTGACATTGTTATTTTTGGTTTATGATCATCTTTCCAATAATAAAGAAAGTTCTTGGAACAATCTTGGTAGTTAGGATATAAACGAAGGTGGGAAAATTCAACAGAATGAAAAAGGTAGAGAGACTTGTTATGGTCATGTAGAGTTGAATTGAGAAGACCTACCAATTAAACATGATTGTTACACTTGGCAGCCAGTTTTTAAGAAGAAGCTATGTTGACTCATGCTTCATGGTGGCAACAGTGTACAAAGCCTGGAACTTGTTCCTTCAAAATAAGATTATTTTTATATAGATTTTACATTAGATGTTAAGGAAACATGTTGTACCATAACTGAATCCTTAATAATGTTTGTTAACCAGGATGACTATGAAAGCAAATTCATTTAGTTTCAGAAACACTGTGTATTCATTGTTCAGATTACAATGGAGTGTTACCAAGTTTTGAACTTCTTGCCAATGTTTAAGACCAAATTCTGCTTTTGAATGCAATGATAAACTGCTATTTGTCTTTCAGCGACAAAGACAGAAAGAACCCTTACCCAAATCTATTACAGTATTTTTGTGAATGTACTATTTATTTATTTATTTTTCAAATTATGCTTTACCATGCCCCTATTGACTTTCTTTTCTGACCTAATGAATTTTGTGGTGCGAAGTTAAGTGTGAGAGAAGCAACAAGAAGGGGAGAGAATGACTTGAGAGATTTATCTTAGAGAAGCTTGCAAATGTTGTGTTAAAATCCCCTGTAGAACTTTTGAAAAATATATCCCAAGGTCCCACCCCAGAGATCCTTTTTCAGTTGGTCTTGGGTGGAGATTAAGAATCTGTAATTATAAAAGATTTGCAGATGACTCTCGCATGCTGCCATTATTCTGAAGGAAGCCTGTTCAGATATCTAGAGTCTCATATTGAAAATACTTGAGAAAGAAGGCTTCCTGAAGTCCTGTTAGATTTGCAGATGAAGAAACTCTCCTGTCATATATTTCTTGAGGTTTGTTAGTACTATCTATTAGACCAGAATGAAACCAGGCTTTCTGTTTGGTCAAAAGTTTGCTTTTTTTTTTCTTTTTTATTTGTATTTATTCTTTCAACAAATATTTATTTAACAAAGTATTTTTCAAGAATATGGTGGTGACTTAGACACACTCAGCACTCCTTTCATGACATTTATATTCTAATGAGCAATACAATCAATAAGTAAGAGAGGAAAAAAAAAAAAAAGAGAGAAAGAGAAGAAAGGACCCAAAGGATAGATATTGCTCAAGGAGGGCTTATTTTCAAAGAAAATATTTACAAAATTGTGTGTTTAATAGAAATGAAGGGTCAGAGAGTTTACTTCAATCCAGAAAGAGAGCCTTGTACATTGGCTGTCTTCAGAGGTACAGTGAACTTGGGTACAAGGACACAGCCAGATACAAACTGGCAGAAGATAGTCATAGTATATACCCTGATAAAGGATGTATATTTAGAATATATAAAGAACTCTTTGTTGTTGTGGCTGTTGTTAGTTGCTGTAGAATCAGCTCCAACTCATGGCAACCTTCTGCATAACAAAATAAAACCGTGTCTAGTCCTACACCATTTTCACAATTATTAAGATGTTTAAGTCCACTGTTGCAACTACCACGTCAATCAATCTCATGGATAATTCCTCTTGCTTTTGCTGACCCTCTGCATTACCAAACATGAGGTCTTTTTCTAACAATTCATCTTTCTTGATGATGTGTCCAAAGTAAGCAAGATATCTTGTCATACTCACTGCAATAGAAAATTCTAGTTGTATTTCCTCCAAGACTGATTTGTTAGTTTTTCTGGCAGTGTCTAGTATATTCAACATTCTTTGCCAATACCATAATTTGAACATGTCAATTCTTCTTCATCTTCCTCTTTCATTGTCCAACTTCACAGCATATGAAGCAATTGAAAGACTATGGCTTGTATCAGGAGCATTTCAGTCATCAAAATGATGTCTTTGCTTTTTAACACTATAATTTCTTTCTTTCTTTTTTTTTTTTTAAATCTGTCTTATACTCTGCCACTTTGCTGAAGCCTTCTATTAGTTCCAGTAGCTTTCTTATTGAGTATCTGGAATTTTCTATGTATAGTATCATATTATCTAGAAATAGAGATACTTTCACTTTTTATTTGCCATTTGGATGTCTTTTGTTTCTTTTTCTTGGCTTATTGCTCTGTCTAGGCCTTCCAATACAACATTGAATAGTAGTGGTGATAAAGGGCATCGTTGTCTTTTTCCCATTTGCAAGGGGAATATTTTCAGTCTTTCTTCATTGAGAATAATGTTGGCCATTTGTTTTGAGTGTATTACTTTAATTATTTTGAGTAATTTTCCTTTTACTAATATTTTGTTAAGTGTTATTATCAGGAATGGGAGTTGGGTTTTGTAAAATGCCTCTTCTACACTGATTGATATGATTATGTGCTTCTTTTCCTTTCTGTTATTTATGTGGTAAATTATGTAAGATTCCTGTACTATAACAAAAAGAACTCTGAAAAGAAAATATTGCCATTTAATATAATACCCCAAAACATGAAGCAGTTAGGAATAAATCTAACTAGAGACAAAGACTTATACAAAGAAAACTATAAAACACTCTGTTTCTTGATTCTTTGGTATAAGAAACCTATATAAATGGAAGAATATAACATGATCATGAATAAGAAGACTTAACATTGTGAAAGTGTCAATACCACCAAAATTTATCTACAGATATAATGCAGTCCTGAGCCAGATTCACTAAAGAGATGGAAAAACTAATAACCAACTATATAAAAAAACAAACAAACTCACTGCCATTAAGTTGATTCTGACTCATAATGACCCCCTTTGGGTTTCCAAGGTGATAAATCTTTAAGGAAGTAGATTGCCCAGTCTTCCTTCTGTGGAGTGGCTGGTGAGTTTGAACTGTCAACCTTCTGGTTAGCAGTCAAATGTCTTAGTCACTATGCCACCAGAGCTCCATCACCAACTGTATAGGGAACTGAAAGGGACCCCAGATAAGCAAAACATGACTAAAAAACAAAACAAAAAGAATGAAGTAGGATATCTCACAATTCCAGATATCAAAACCTACCAGCCAGCCCCAATCAAAATAATCTAGTACTGGTACAATGACAGACATATAGACCAGTGAAAAAGAATTGAGAACCTAGAAGTAAATCCATTTACTTAAGGACAGTTGATCTTATTCAACAGGGAAGAGATAGTCTCTTTAACAAATGTTGTTGTTGTTATGTGCTGTCGAGTCAAACCCGACTCATAGCGACCCCTCCTTGGGTTTCTGAGGCAGTATCCTATGGAAGTAGGATTGCCCAACCTTCCTTCCGAGGAGTGGCTAGTGGGTTTGAACCGCCAGTCGTCTGGTTAGCAGTCAAGTGCCTTAGCCACTATGCTACCAGAGCTCCCCTTTAACAAATAGTGCTGGTAAAACCGGATATTCATTTGCAGAAAAATGACACACAATCCATATCTCTCACCACATACAAAAACTAACTCAAGGTGGATCAAAGGTCTAAATGTAAACTTAAAACTATAAAGTTCATAAAAAAAAAAAAGGGCAAACTTTGAGGCCATTATACATGGCATAAATATACAATCAAACATAACTGAAAATGCATAAACAGCAAAAGACAAACTAGGTGACTGGGACTGCATAAAAAGTAAACTTTTATGTGCATCAGAAGACTTCATCAAAAAGAGGGTGGGTGGGAAGAGAACCTACAGACTGGGGAAAAAACAACAACAACAAAAAAATGGCAATGGCATATTGGCCAAAGAGCTACTCTCTGAAATTTATAGAAAACTGCATGAGCTCAACAACAAAAAAATAGACAATTCAATTCCAAAATGGGCAGAGGACATGAACTTATACTTCACCAAAGAAGACTTTCAGGCAGTTAATAAACAGAAGAGAAATTCCCACCAACATTAGCCATTAGAAAGATGCAAATCAAAACAACAAGAACAACAATGAGATATCATCTGACTTCAGCAATAATAGCAAAGTTCAAAAAAACAACAAATAACAGGTGCTGTCAAGATACGGAAAGATTGGAACCCTCATATACTGCTGTTGGTACTATAAAATGAAATCAACCACTGTGGAAAATGGTGTGATATTTCCTTAAAAAGTTGGAAACAGAAATACCATATGATCCAGCACTCTCAATACTAGGTACATATCCTAGAGAAATGTGATACAAACTGGCATATGCACACTCGTGTTCACTGCAGAATATGGAAACATATGGAAAAATATGGAAACAACCTAAAGGCCCATCGGTGGGTAAATGGTTAAATGAACTATGGTACATACACACTACGGGATACTATGAAATGTTGAAGAACGATGATAAATCTGGGAAATATCTCATAACAAGGATGAACCTAGAGGACATTATGCTTCGTGAAATTATTCCAACACAAAATACATACAATACAGATTTGGATAAGACCACGAGTGTAAAAAGTCAGGAAAATGTTTAGACACAGAAAGAACCATTCTTTGAAGATTACCAGTGATGTGAAGGTAAGTCACTAACTAGAGAGTAGATGGCTATTAACTTGGGTGAATGGCAAGGGAATATACAATAAGGGAGAGGTCAACACAAAATCATGATGGCAAAGGAAGACACTAGGAGGAATACAATAGTTAAAGGCAACAAAGGCAAATATTATTGCAAACAAAATTCTACAATAACAATAATAACAATGACTGAAGCTGAGCAGAGGTGGGAAGACAGTGGGACTACACACACACACAAACACACACACACACACATATATATATATATATAGGCTTGACAGAGGTTATTTCTACATATGCATTTTTATGTGCTGCAAATATATCCAAAAATATAGTACAGCACATAGGGGCCAATATGGAAACTTCTTAGCCATAAGGAAATACCTTGAGGGAATGAGTCACTGGACCAGGATCATATAGTCTGGGGACACATGAAGGTCAATTTGTATAACATAGCTTGCAAAAACAGTATTTTATATCTTTCTTTGGTGGGTAGCATATCAAGTATCAGCTCACTGCCACTGAGTCGGATCCAACTCTTAGTGACCCCTCCTTGGGTTTCTGAGGCAGTATCACTATGGAAGTAAATTACCCAACTTTCCTTCTGAAGAGTGGCTGGTGGTTTTGAACTGCCAGTCTTCTGGTTAGCAGTTAAATGCCTTAGGCACTACACCATCAGAGTAGTATAAATGGTCCTTAAAGCTTGTGAGCAGCCATCTAATGTGCAGCTATTGATCTCTACCTGTCTAGAGCTAAGAAGAGTGAAGAAAATCAAAGGTACAAGGAAACAATCAGTCCAAAGGACTAATGGGGCACATGAACCCCAGCATCCATGACCCTAAGCCCAGAAGAACTAGGTTCTATCCAACTACCACTGATGACAACTGTAAAAGGTATCAAAATAGAAGGTCCCAGATTGAGTAAAAGATAAATGTGGAACAAAACTCAAAATCGTAAAATAAATACCAGTCTTATTGGTTTGATAGGAACCCTGTAACTATGGCCCTTAGACACTCTTCCAGCGTGGAATTGAGCTTATTCTCATGACTTAATTTTTAGTCAAATAATAGACAGGCTTATAAGGTGAATAATAACACAAGAGAAGTACTCACTCCTTAGAAAAATCAACCATAGATCAACCTTTTGATCAAAGAATGGTATTTTCCTGGGGAAAAAAAACAGAAGGCAGGAAGGGATAGGAAAGGATGAAGGGGAATGGGATGGGAAGAGTGTTGCTACATTGTGCAAATCAGTGTGCTGTGACATTGTAATCAATGTGACAGACACACACACAGATACAGTATGAATGAATTTTAAATGGAAAACCAATTTACTTTGCAAACTATCACCCAAATCACAATGAAAAATATAGAGAAAGAAGTTTTGTAACATATTTTCCCAATGCAATACATCAGTTGAATTCTTGAATGTTGCTTTCATGAGCATTGATTTTTGATCTATATGGAATGAAATCTTTGGCAACTTCAATTTTGTCTCCATTTATCATGATGTTGCTTATTAGTCCAGTTGTGAGGATTTTTATTTTCTTTATATTGAAGTGTAATACATATTAAAGACTGTAGTCTTTGACCTTCATCATTAAGTACAAGTAATTTACTCTTTCAGCAAGCAAGGTTTTGACATTTGCATATTGCAGATTGAAAGGAGACTTCTTCCAATCCTGACTCTGCTATCTTCTTCATATAGTTCCCTTTACCAGATTATTTGCTCAGCATACAGATTCAATAAGTAATGTGAAAGGATACATTTCTGTCCAATTTTAAACCCACACTGTTCTGGCTCTTTCGAACAGTTGCTTCTTGAGTTATACATCAATTCTGCATGAGCACAATTAAGTGTTCTGAATTTTCCCAACTTTGTAATGTTATACATAATTTGTTATGATACACACATAAGAATGCCTTTGTGTAGTCAGGTCAATAAAACATAAGTAAACGTTTTTCTGGTGTTCTTTGGTTTCAGCCAAAGATCCATCTGACACCAGCAGTGATATTCCTCATTCCACATCCTCTTCTGAATGTAGCTTGCACTTTTGGCAGTTCCCTGTCAATATACTGTTGCAATTGTTTTTAAATTATCTTCAGAAAAATTTTGCTAGCATGAGATATTAATGTAATTATTTGATAATTCCCACATTCTTTTTGATCATTTCTTTGAAATGGACCTGAACAAGGTCTTTCAGACAGTTGTCCCATCTTAATAATAAGACAAAAAACCCAATAAGAATGAGCAACATGCTTAGCCAATAAGTACCTGAAAAGATGCCAGACTTCTTTACTCGTCAGACAAATCAAAGTACTACTTACCTAGTAGAATGACTAAAATTAAAATTAAAAAGAATAAAAACAGGTGCTAGCAAGGAGTTCAAGTGACTGGAAACTCATACATGGTAGGTGGGAAAGTAAAATAGTACAACCACTTCGGAAAACAGTTTGGTGGTGTCTCATGAAATTAAAGATACCAAAAAAAAAAAAAAACACCTCACTGCCGTCGAGTTGGATCTGACTCAGCAACCCCTCCTTGGGTTTCTGAGGTGGTATCACTATGGAAGTAGATCACCCAATCTTCTTCTGAGGAGATACACTTGTCAAAAGACCCAGGAATTTCACTCTTAGGCATTTACCTCTCCCAAAAGAAAAGCTGTAGCCTCATAAGGACTGACCTGAGTATTCTTAATGTTATAAAAGGCAATTGAGAACAACCTAAATGACCATCAAGAGGTGAATAAATAAAACATATTGTAGTATAGTCATACAATGTAACACTACTCACAAAAAAAAGGGAAAAAAAAGTCTGTTAATACTTGCAATCCCAAGGATGAATTTCAAAAACATGCTGAGTGGAAGAAGCCAGGCAATAAGAGTCCTTTGATGAAATTTTAATCTACAGGATGAATAAATTCTTGCAGGGAGAAAATGTACTGAATATTAAATCTAGAGTCCTCCAATATTTTCAGGTCAAGCAAAAGAGATGCACCAAGGAAGGAGTCTGAGAAGGAGAAGCAAGAGTGGTAGGAGGAAAGCTGAGAGTGATGTCATTGAAACCAAAAGAAGAACATGTTTCAAGAAGGAAGCCATGGTCACTTGTCTAATGTCACTGAGAGAGCAAGTGATATAAGAAAGAAAAGAGTAGTTAACTATTGGATATAACAAAGTGGGGCACGTTGGTGACCTTGACAAGAACTGTTCAGTGGAGAACTAGAGGCAGACATGGCTAGAGATATTTGTGGAAGAAGTGTAAGGAGGGAAAGTAGAGATACCATTTATCAACTGCACTAGCAAGATATTTGCTATGAATGTACATAAGATATACAATGGATGGTATAGAAATGGAGCAATGGATAATGTGGATCAATGGAGGTTAATCTTTATTTATTTATTTAAATGTGCTTCTGTTTTAGGAGCTCTGGTAGCATAGTGGCTAAAGTACTTGCCTGCTAACCAGAAGGCTGGCGGTTCAAACCCACCAGCCACTCCTCGGAAGGAAGGTTGGGCAATCCTACTTCCGTAGTGATACTGCCTCGGAAACCCAAGGAGGGGTCGCTATGAGTCGGGTTTGACTCGACGGCACATAACAACAACTAGCAACAACAACTTCTGTTTTTGTTTGTTTCAGGAGTGGTCGTACCAAACTATTTGTAGCAGACAGAGAAAAGTAGATGATACAGAAGAGCAAATAATTGCAAAAGAAAATTGAATGGAATCACAACAATTTGCAGTTATTTAAAAATACATATTTTCTACTTAATTTAGTAATTGACAGCTATATTCTTACTAAAAGAAGCATTAAACACCAAGAGTACCTTCATCATCCACTTGCCAAAAAACTGGAATTTCAGGTACTTTTGGTGTTTTCATTATATAAATACTGCTGTGATTTCATTTGCTGGCATATTCATTGTCCAAAGTCTGTCACACTTTAAAAAGAAAAAAATACACACACACATATTAGATAACAGTAACAGATCATCACACAGCTAAAGTTAAAATGTCTTCAACTCTAAAGACAATGTCATTCTATGTAATTGCTTTAATATCTATAATGTTTTATACTTATATAAGAGATTTTGAGCACTGGATCGAGACACATCAAACTGTTATCAAGCCATTTACTGCTACAAGAGTAAGAGAATTATAAAATTAATTAAATGAAAAGGGCTCTTAAGGAATTAACAAAGAATAAGGAAGAACAATACCTGGTAACTAAGCAAAGATTGACAAATAGGAGATAATCAGGAAAGGTTAAGATACGTTAAATACTAGGACACAGGCACACTTATGTACTGTAGTATTTGCAATTGTCATTGCATAATATTTTATGCAATGATTAAAACACAAAATTGGACATTAATGATTATACAGTTCACAAAGTGATAAGAATCAATTTTCAAAGATGTAACAAATAAATACAAAAAAAATAGAACCAATTTTTTTAAAAAATAGATAAAATGTAAAAAAATATTTATAAAAGAAAAAATACAAATAGGCATGAAAATACAAAAAGGATACTGGTAATCAAGGAAATATTATAAAATAAAAATGAAACATAAAATTAATGGACAATTTTTTAATAGCTCTCTGTGAGCAAGAGTAAGGAAAAAGGCATTCTTATCTACTGACAAAGAGTATAATTTTATGCTCTTTTTCTTTAGGACTAATTGCTAATATGGGAGCACTGGTAGCATAGTGCCTAAGATACTTGACTGCTAACCAGAAGGCTGGCGGTTCAAACCCACCAGTCACTCCTCGGAAGGAAGATGTGGCAGTCTACTTCCATAGTGATACTGCCTCGGAAACCCAGGGAGGGGTCGCTATGAGTCGGGTCTGACTCGACGATACATAACAACAACAAATTGCTAATATGACTCTAAAGCTTTAAAATGGCCTTAACATTTTTATTCGTTTATCATTTTACTGTGGTAAAATATAGCGTGGTGGTTAAGTTTGTGTGTCAGCTTGCTAGGCCCGGTTGAGTGGCTGGGCAGCTAGATATAGTATTCTGCATTATGAAACTGGTAATCAACTCCATGGGGGAATCTACTGTAAGCAGCTGAGTAGCTGCCTTTGGGTGTGTGGTCTGCTTCCCTTATACAAGAAACAGCTTTGGGAATGATATCTAGCTTATGGCACACTGGAACACGGCATATAGCCAAGTCGTTGTTCAGCAGCCTGACATGCTCTGCCGATCTTGGGACTTTCAATAGACTTGAATTAATGGCCTGTCATGTGGTTTGGTTACACTGGGATTGTGCCATTTTATTTGTCAACCTTGGGCTTGTTAGCCTCAGCAGCCAGTAGCTGCCTGAGTGAAGAGATGCCTCTAGCTTAAGTGGGCTGGGAGCAAGAGGCAGAGGTGAAGCCCAAGGTCAAGGGGCTTTCACACAGTCCCTAGAGGCTGGCACTTTGAACTCCGACTTCTAACCTCCCAAACTATAAGAGAATAAACTCCTGTTTGTTAAGGCCATCCCATTTGTAGTGTCTTCTGTTAGAGTAGCACTAGGTAACCAGAACATATAGATAATACAAACTTTGCCATTTTGACCATTTTTAAGCTGATAATTCTGAGTCCACTGATAAACTCACAATGTTTTATAGCCATCACCACTATTTCCAGAATATATTCATCATCCCAAACAGAAAACCTCAACACAGTAAGAAATAATTCTCTATTCTTCCTCTCATAATCTCTTATTTGTTTTCTTTCTCTGTGAGTTATGAATTTGCCTACTACATATATATCTCATCTAGAGTAATTGATATGTCTTATCATATAGTATTTGTCCTTTTGTATCTACCTTCTTTCACTTACTCAAAAAAACTCACTGGGAGTTCCAGCAAGATGGCGGACTAGGCAGAAGGATTGCACAGACCCTCTTCAACAAAGAAAAGGGAAACCAATTAACACAGACACAGAAGATAATGTTGGACCCCT